>NC_041400.2:40937698-41035198 GCF_900747795.2 Erpetoichthys calabaricus | reverse complement strand
TAAAGACGTGCTATAACAGAGGTGAACTCAGATGAGGATGAAGGTTTTACATCTGAGAAAGAGAACAGAAGCCCTCCCTATAAGAAACATCCACTCACTCATAAGAACAACGCAGCTGCACCAGGTGCAAAGGTGAAAGTTGGCACTGTTTGTATGCAGCAAGAGACTGGGCGTCATCCTGCCAGTGAATCTGCCACACGCATGTCCTTCAACGAAACAGCAGGGCTTACAGAGCTCGCCAAGGTATTGTGCAAAGTCTTATTTGTGATTAGGTTTTGTGATGGTCTTTATATAAAAAAAAATTATATGTTACTTGTATAAAAGCCAGCTCAAATGTCATTTTCCTTGATTTATTTACTTATCTCCCTACAGCATAAAGTCACAAGTAGACTGTACAGCTTCCTGTGTTTGATCGACACGAGCATGCTCACAAAGTAAATGTGCAATGCAACTCCTTATTCAGGAAAAAATTACAGTTATCCCATTGGAGAAAAGCTTTCCGAGACTAAGGTCATAAAGCTTATGGAAGCAGTTGCGTAAAGTGCGACAGGAGCTTCCACCTGCAGCTAAAGTCACTTCAGTACACATGCTGACTGTTTATTTTTGCATACATTGCTGGGTATGTGAAAATGTGAGTGAGCTGCCTTCCAGCACTGTGCTCTTAACTCACATCTTGTTCTATGCAAAATGTGTCATCTAACGTGTTCTGTTATACTTTTGTCAAATTGATACTTTCTGTGTATTTCGTATTCCACGTTGTGTGGAAAACAGTGTAATGCCATATGTGAGTTTATAGTTATTTTTCACCTAACTGAAATAAATGAAGAGCTGACAGTTTTTCATATTTGTCTGTTGTGTTCTTCATCATGCATGATGAAACAATGTGGGTGGCTATGAGTGTCACACGCTTTGGTGATTATTTTCTACTTGTCTGTAGAGGCAAGACATTAATTCACACTTGGGCACAATGGTCAAAATTGTTAACAACAACAGCAGGAGAGGAAGTTTTAAGTATGAGGAATATGGAAAACTGGTCAAGTGTGAGCAGGAGGAGAGAGACAGTAATAGCATTCAAGTGTGTTACTTGTAGCAGTAGAAAGGATCTTTCATGAAAAAAAAACATTTTATCAATCACATTTTAAAATTACAACATGGGCATTTGCATTGCAGCTATTTAAACACAATTCCCATTAGTGCAATTTACAGTCCTTCTGGTGTTAGTTATTTAAAGTTAAGGAGGTGACACAAGAATGCCTTCTACACATCCGATTTCAGAGTGCAATATATTAATTAAGATTTATTTTGGCTGTGTGGCAATAGAACAGTAGAAACAGAGCAGTGTTATTGTCAGCACTGCAACTTCATAGCTTTATATGTACCTGAATTTGATTCCCAGCATGTCAATTTCTGTGTGGAGTGTTTACACTCTTCCTATGATCAACTTGAGGTGCATATAACTGGTTGCACTACATAGCGATCCAGTATGAGATTTTTAAATTGTTCATAATTTGTAAATAACATTTCTAGTACATTTTTAAAATTTTCTTTCAAGCATTGCTTGGAGGTTCAAATGAAAGTTCTTGAGTCATTGCCATTTCAGTTACTGTGTAGTTGCACAACTCTAGCCAATCTATGGAGGGAATGCAAGCACTCATGAAAAGGAAATAGACATTTTTCTTCAACCCCAGTGGCTGATATTATTTATGACTAAAGCAGTGTGTGTAATATGCATAGTAATGAATATTAGTAAATGTTGATATGTTCATTATTTCATATATATACCCATCAGAACTGTATATCACTCTAAAGAAGAGATGATTACTAATTGGTATTCTGCCTTTTTACCATGATAGAATTTCCTTAGTTCCCACTAGCAGTGTAGCCATTTCAACCCTCAGACCATGCAGGGAAAAACTGCATTGATCTGTTACAGGATGCTTCTTGTCATTCATTAAACAGTTAACTGACATTTCTAAAAAATAAACATAAAGTCTATATGGATGGTATAAAGAGTTACCAAATGCATAAGTGTATCACCAGAGTGGCAACAAATTGTGACTCACATTGGCAATTAGAGAACATCTGTTCATGGTTGTAAGCAGTGGCATAAGGCCTTGCCATTCAAGTTTGCATCTCAAAGTAGAAACCCCTAGAAGACTGTCAAGTGCCCAGGCTAGCAATTGCAGTAATAGTGTCCAGCTTGGGACAACTGGAATGTTATTCCATCCATCCATCCATCCATCCATCCATTGTCTCCCGCTTATCCGAGGTCGGGTCGCGGGGGCAGCAGCTTGAGCAGAGATGCCCAGACTTCCCTCTCCCCGGCCACTTCTTCTAGCTCTTCCGGGAGAATCCCAAGGCGTTCCCAGGCCAGCTGGGAGACATAGTCCCTCCAGCATGTCCTGGGTCTTCCCCGGGACCTCCTCCCGGTTGGACGTGCCCGGAACACCTCACCAGGGAGGCGTCCAGGAGGCATCCTGATCAGATGCCCGAGCCACCTCATCTGACTCCTCTCGATGCGGAGGAGCAGCGGCTCTACTCTGAGCCCCTCCCGGATGACTGAGCTTCTCACCCTATCTTTAAGGGAAAGCCCAGACACCCTGCGGAGGAAACTCATTTCAGCCGCTTGTATTCGCGATCTCGTTCTTTCGGTCACTATCCTCTTATCATTGCAATTTATTGGTAAGGTGCCAGAATCAACCAAAGAATTACAATTTCTAACATTTTTCTACCTTTGCAAACCACTTCCATTTTTGCCATGAATTTTCAATGTTGTATAATGGCATATGAAAATGGTCTGATTTAGACAAAGATGGGGCTAGTGTTATCTTTAATTACATAAAACTATACAATTAACTTCCAGTAAAGACATTATCTCAATTTTCAAAAAGCACGATGTATCACTATTATGTATTGTATCAATATACAAAGTTACGGTATACCGCCCTATTAGCAAAGATTGCCAAATGCAAAAACATCTGCCAATCTGATCCATATGCACTCTGTGTGGAGTGAAATCTTAACTGGGCAAAGCCCTTCAGCTTCAGGTTTTTGTTCCAACTCGTTTTCTTAATTAGAAACCAGTAACTGATGCTAAAAGCAATTATTACTCAAGCAGCATTTTGTGCTTCATTTTAGTTAACCGATTTGTTCAAAATTCCAACTCTCTAATTGTTTATTTTCATCTTTAAAACCTACATTCACTGCTTTAGTTTCTTCTTGCTTTCTTAACAAGCTGTCAATTAACAATGAGATGGAAAAGTCCAATGAACCAGCCATTCAATATATAACTTGGTCCTACTTATATACATGTGTGTTTATCAGGAGCTTTTAATAGTATTAATAAAATATTTGCACAGACATGCCGTAGCACAGTGACAGACTATAAAAATAAATACATTTTGTTATTGATGAAGGCTAACTTATTATTAAGCAATTGGATTTAAACAAATATTTGCTGCCAATGTTACCCTGCAGGACTGAACTTAAGACCTTTACTCTTGACATCTGTGAGACAGCTGGAGATAAATGTAGTAAAGGTAGATATTTATTTGAAATGTGAACACGAGGGGACACCACAACTATACTAACACAAGTCCCAGGTTTAAAAACACTTTTTATTTTGTTACCTTCTTCTCCAATACAGTAATCAGTACAGTGCTCAACAATTTTCACTCTTCTACTTATTCCTCAATTCCACGTGAATGTTGTCCCAACTCTACTCCAACTGAGGAGTACAGGCTTCTTTTAAAGCCAGACCTAAACGCTTTTCATTAGGGAATCGGTAATCGGGAGCCGGGATTCCTGGACATTTTTCATTCCCAGGACTGCTGTAATTCCCAGGAAAATGGGAACGGCCAAACTCACATATATAGTGTGTAAAAGTGTAAAAATTGATCAAGAAATAACAGAGTTATAGTTGAAAATAATTAAAGTGGCGCCATTGCTGCAGCTTGTACTTCATCAGACAACAGCTTTGAACAGCAACTTGAAATTGCAATGCGTCAGTCTGTTGCATCCGCATTATCTGTGCCAAGAAACTTGCCATCACAGAATGATGACAAGAAACTGGATGCATCAGTAAAAGCTGAAATGGCGGTGTGTCAGCGCAACGGCAAGCGTGGGCATTGTTTAGAACAAGTGTATCAGTATCTGATGATTGTGCCACCTACTTCAGTGGAGGCAGAGCATGCTTTCTCAGCGGTTGGCGTACTTCTGCACAAAGGTGAGCTCTCGCATGGATGACCGCACGCTGGACACGTTAATAATAATAATAATAAATTACATTTATATAGCGCTTTTCTCAGTACTCAAAGCACTATCCACACAGGGAGGAACCAGGAAGTGAACCCACAATCTTCCACCGTCTCCTTACTGCAAAGCAGCAGCACTATCACTGCGCCACCTGTGAGGACGTTGTGCTTTCTACGCTCTTATTACCACAACTAAAGATACATGTACTTATATGACAGCATGAACTGCTTGTAGATAAGGTTAGTCTTTTATTGGTGTCAACATATTGCAGTAGTTTTATTAAAAATAAGTGTCGGTCGTTCTAAAACCATTCACATGTGAGATGCCCGTGCACTGTGTCATCCCTGGGAGCCCGGGATTCCCAGGAATGAAATACGGGATTCCCGAATTCCAGGGAATGGATAAACCCGTCCGGGAATGGATTCCCAACTTTCCATCTCAGGCATATCTTGGAAGCACATCTGGAACAAACAGATGAGGGTAGGTATTTGGTCCTGGAACGGTCCAATGGTGCTCTTTAGAACTTTCTGTGTAGATCTGAGTATCTGGAAACTTTTGACTCTACCTCTAATAAGTCACACTTACCACCTTGTCATAGAGATGCAGCTGAAGACTGGATGAACTATGGTTGACTGCATCTATGCTTGAAATACTTCCTCCCTTCTCTTACCTGTAACCCTCAAGTGGTATACTGGAAAGAGTTCAAGGCAAAACAGAGAAGCAATTTCAAAATTTATTCACTCAATACATTCTGTAAGCTTAATTTCCTAATGTGCCAAACAAGAAGCAAAGCAAATGGACATGACAATTCATAACAGTTCAGCCTGGATGAATAGCAGCTCTTCTTGCTAGTAGTCGCTGCTTAGATATCAGGCAGCTCTGTCAATCTTGTGTTGTTCTTCTGAAATGACAGGTGTTTGATCCGGCACGGTCTCTGGATGGACTTGATGGAAGACGAGAGAGAGATGACAAGTTACTACATATACCCTATATTTATGTGGCTTTGTTCTTGTGCCATTCCACCGGGGGTTGTGGGCTAGGGTAATAATTTGTTTCTTTTTTTCTTGCTATCCACCAAGCAAGAAAAGTTTAATGTGTCAGATTAGACGACCCCGAGTTCTTTGTTTAACTGCCTCTGACCTGTTAAGTTGTGAGCAGAGCAAGCAGACAAGTGAATTTAACAAGTTATTGTGCAAAGTTTTATTAAACCTTAAGGACTTTCTCTCTTACTGTACATGCTTTATCACTATAAGAATACCAGTAAAACAGACTATTACAATGTTAAAGCAAACACCCCAAGCAAGTGCCCAATGTCCATCCTTACATCAGCAAGGGAGCTTTCCCACAAACAGCTTCCTCCAGTGGTTCCTGGAAGTCTCTGATAGGGCTGCCTTCTGCAGTTACATTTTCCATGCAGCTCTGTGGCAACCCAAAATAGAGCAATGCCAGAGGTATGCTGCCATCCAGCGTACTGGAGACTCTTTTTGTCATGACAGGCAGTCCTCCTCTGGCCTTTCATTATATTGGTTTCCCATCCTGGAAAGGTACCAACTATTTCCCTTGCCAAGTCACCAGTTTATTCATGGCCTCCTTTACATAAGATATAAGATTTAAAGGTGCTTTGAGTAAAATCGCTTTAAATGGAGATAAAATAGCTCAGAGTATACTTGGCTATAACTCCTTTTTATTCTAAGTAATATTCTGAATTATGGTTATTACTCTGCTCTTGGAATTTATGCTCTGTCAGCTTTCAAAATTGTTAATTCAGAGCTCAGCAAAAATATGGCATTAATCTAAATTAACAACAGATAAGTTAACTTTGAAAATCCAAATCAAGAGCAGGGCATTGATTGAAATTGTTACTTTTCAAATTGGAGGTCTCCAAAAAGTACCGTAATTAATAATATATTCAAAAAGTTTTAATTTTATGATACATTCTTTGGACTTTAAAGTGCCTAATCAGTTTCCTTATATTATAGTCCTGTCTTGCTTATCATTTAATGCTCTTTTAATGTGGTTCTCTTTCCTTCAAATACTGAATTCAACTTTCAACTCATTGACAACACAAAAAGTTACAAAAAATGGTAAGCTTCTTACGAATTTTCATCTTGAACTTTTATGGCCTTTAGATCATGACTTATGGCTGACCTATTTCTATGATTATAGATGTTGACAATAAGAGGATCTACAGCATGGGTGCCAACCTGAAGGGCTGCAGGGTTTTGCATCAATCAATCTCATTAAACACTAATCCATGCATTTAATTGAGTTTCTTGCTTAATTAGCTTTACTGCATATTGTAAATACAGTTTGTGGATTCTAAAATACTTTACAGCACGTGTTTTGTTTCTATAATAAGTTAGCTATTTTCATTAATTTAATCACATGGCTATTGTCTCATGGGCTTGATTTAGAGAGGTTTGAGCCTATAATCCTATCAAAACAATACTGCTCATGCAGTCAAATTATGGCACAGCAGGCAGGTACAAATGACACTGCTTTTGTGACTCCAAGAGAATCTACTGCACACATGTGCCTATAGTTATTTGATTATAGATTATGTGTGTTGTAGTAATTAAGAAAGTAATACACATAAAGGAAAAGCCTCTTCAAAAACTCAGTAACTAAGAAGGGTGAGTGGAATGTCTAAAATTAATGTGACATTTTCTGTGGTGATTGATTTACTAAAATTCACAGTGCTGTGTGTGCTGTAGTTCCATGGGAGCATAGGCTACATCTCAGACACCGGGGTGAATAAACAAGGATTTTTAGAAATTCACATCTAACTAACAGTATGGTTGACATAAAACTGAACACTGCTGTAGGTCTATACCTGATTTTAAACTGCTGCTCATCATCTCCAAAATATCCACCAATCCATCCATTCATTTTGTGAACCAAACTTAAACATTGGGCACAAGACACAGTGTAACCCAAGCATGAGAAACCAGGGCACCTTCACACAAATTTCTAAGTTCACTTACATTGGATATAATCCACACATTTTGGAGTATCCAGAAAAAATAAAACAACAGGGAGATTATACAAACTCCACACAGATGAAAACATTGATGATGTTTGAATGCAGGACTCTCTGCCATTGCACCATTGTGTTGTACCAAAGCAAATATCATTTGTAACACCTGTATAATAACAGCAGCAGGTTACATTTAATATCTCATTATATACAGGGTGAGTCAAAATTATGTTAACATTTGAATGGCAGAAACAATTTATTCACAAAACATACTTCATAAGGCATAGGAATGCCTTAACCTGTTCACCATCATGTTCAACACATGTACAATATGTGGCACATATTTTGTCCACAAAAATTGTATATAAGTACAGTATATACATAGCAGCACCATTAGTGTTAACATAATTTTGACTCACCCTGTAAAAATGCCAAAAAACACTCCACCTTAAAGGAAACCTATAAAGCCCCTGAAGGAACATGGTGTAATTTCCAGGGTTCATACAGTCATGAAAAACCTGCAAAAGTCGTGGAATTTGAAAAGAGTAATTTCCAGGTCTTGAAAAGTTTTCGAAATCTAAATAAACAAAGTTATGGAAAAGACATGGAAATCTGATTGACACATCTGTATAATGAAGTAAATTGTTCCTTTAAGACTGAGCAAGAAATGTCTTTATACGTTAAAAACTTAAAGTTTTGCGCAAGTCTGTAATAACTTGACGCGCTGCGTGTGTTGAGCATCAGAAATGCAGTTTTCTGCTTTCGGGCATGCAGGAGATTCAGTAGCGAAATTCCAGGTAAATGCCGATTTAACAATGCATGGCATCACTTGGATAACTATAAGGGATGGATTGAGAAAGACCAGGACCTGAGACGTGAAAAATTTCAACTGTGTAGTAAAACACTCGACATATTGAATATGGGACAGGCAGCGCTAACTAGCCATGCAAAGGGGGCCAAGCACCAGGCTGCTGCTGTGCACAAATCATCTCTCAACCCCATGATTGGATTTTCCCCCAAGTCTCCAACCTGACACCTGTTGCCAGCTGCAATACTTCCCTCTCATCCACCTTCAAACAAGGGCAGATCTCAGACACTGCGTCCAGAAACGAAGCCCTAACTGCAGAGGTACTGTGGGCGCTAAAGGTGGCAAATTCTTACTATTATACAAGTCATGTGAAGACACAAGGCCAGATTGGTTCTAGATTTGCATGTAGTGAACGCAATTACTCATAGATATGTATTTTTGGACTGGCTCCTTACTTTAAGAAAAAGACTTTGTCTGAAATATCGAAACGAAGACTGTATGTAATGTTGTTTGATGAAAGTCTGAATCACTATTTACAGGCTAAACAGTTATACATGCACACCAGGGTGTGGGATGGGCCCGAAGTGAAAACTAAATACATTGGGTCAGAGTTTATGGGCCATCCTACAGTGCAAGAAAATGAAGGACTTGCTTTCAAAGATCAGAATCGTGAATCTTGTCCAAATCTCAATGAATGGGCCGAACGTGAACTGGAAAGTGTTCAAAATGCTCCAGAAGTAAGTGCAGAATGATGCGGGGAAGGCGCTAATTAAAATTGATTCGTGTGGGTTGCACATATTGCATAATGCATTCAGAGATGGATGCAAATCCACCGACTGGGAAGTTGAACACGGACACTTAAGCTTGTATTGGTTGTTCCATAATTGCTCTGCTCGTCACGAAGATTTCATGACAGTGATCGGATGTATGATGCCCATAGTTAAATTTTGCAGGCACCAGTGGATAGAGAATGTCAGCGTGTCAGAAAGGGGAATGCTGCTCTGGCCACATGTCAAACACAATGTTGAGATGGTAGACTGAGGTGAACTACCCAATCCAAAAGTGAAGTCCTATGAAGAGGTGAAGAACCGCTGTGCTGACTCTCTCTTTACAGTGAAAATGGGGATACTTAACAGCATTACAAGAGCAATCATCACCTTCCTCACCATATATCAAACAGAGAAACCCATTCTACCCTTCCTCTCTCAGGACATGCACAAACTAATTAAAGATAAGCATTTATCTGTATATTATGTGAACTTCCCCTTGGGATTAATAAAGTATCTATCTATCTATCTATCTATCTATCTATCTATCTATCTATCTATCTATCTATCTATCTATCTATCTATCTATCTATCTATCTATCTATCTATCTATCTATCTATCTATCTATCTATCTATCTATCTACTAATAATAGTATATACTAACATATTGATGGTGTACTTCTATTTCATGTCAGTTAATCTAGAACAAAATGTAATACGCTAATAAAGAGTAGTGGTACACCAGGAGTCTCAGACTTTTTTTGTCATAAAGATGAAATAATCATTAGAATATATAAAATAGTACAGTACATATTAGGAATAGACTAACCTCCTGTGTAAACTGTATATATAGTTAAATATGCCTGCACTACTGTACTTTACTGCCAGACATAATGGTGATACTTGGAGAGTCTAATATTTTGTGAGGTGATACTGAAAGTGATAAGAATCACTGGTGTATTTGTATCATCTAACCTGAGAATATGTAATCACTTGTTTGGTTTGTTTAAATGAAACAAGGAAATATGACTTGTAAATTTACAAATTATGAGTGATAAAACTGGAAAATAAAATCTCTTCATTTTAATTGTTTACAGGGCTTATGGGATGATTTATAAAAGAAAACACCTGGAAGAGGCTTCAGCCACACTGAAGCTCCTTCATGTCCCTTTTCAGAACAGCAATATGCACAAGGACTGTTCAAAGACGGACATTGGATTGGCAGCAGAAGCCATACTGAAACAAGTGAGGTCTTCCAAAAACATTTCAGAAAGGCAGATACTACAGATAAAGATAGACTGCAAGATGCTTTTGATTACACTCCTTGAGAAGTTGCTGAAAAAGGCTCCAGTGCATTCACACATTAGTGAGAAGCATCAAGTGCCTTAACCCAAGATGCATGGCTGAATGTAAAGAGCTGTGTGCCAGTCAGCTGAAATGAATGCTGCACATACTTATTGAAGCTAAACACATAGATGATGCAATGTGTGATGATGTCCTTAGAGAGTTTAGGGAGCTCTGTGATTCGGAAGCTCTTCAGGCAAAATTTAGGGAATTTGACCCCAAAACAGATCGAGTGGACACCCTGCTGTATGAGACAATGGGGACAAAACCATCATTTTCCAGAGTGTGGAATGTGGTCAAGATTCTACTGGTCTTGTCATATCGACAGGCCAGCGTTGAGAGGGGGGTTTTCCATTAACAAAGACCTGATTATGGTGAATCAGAAGGAGACGCCTCTGGTGGCTCAGAGGCTCATTGTTGACCATGCCAAGTCTGTTGGGGACATAACCAAGGTGGAGATCACAAAAGAGCTACTCTTTTCAGCTGTAGGAGCCAGACAGAAGTACTATGCCTACCTAGATGAGGAGAAGAGAAAGAAAGAACAGCAAGGTGTTGAGTTGAAGCAGAAGGCCCTCACAGATCAGCTGCATGAATTGAAAATGAAGAGGGCTAGGGAGGAGACTGACAGTTCCGCCCTCGAGAAATCAGCTGATGAATATGCTGAGAAAGCAGAAGCTATCAGCAATCTGACCTTCATCACTAAATCCAAAAGTTTGCAGCAAACTTCAAAAGAAAAGAAAGCATCTCTGCTGCATATTGAAAAGCACATTGAAGAAAAGCTTGCAGAAATGAAAAATGAACTTTGTATGGGTTGTTTTTACGGAATTCAAAGAAAGAAGGCTATCATCTGTTAACATTAAGTTAGTGATTTAATATGTTAGTGATTTAAACAACAATATCTTTTATTCCAACAGACAGTTTCCACCCTAATACTTGCCTTCTGAAGTTAGTGTCAGTGTTACAGTGTTTATTTTTTTTAATGTATTCTTGCCTTCCAGTCATTTATGTTAATTAGGGCTACATCATGTTTTAAGGGATTTACATTGTGATTGAGTTTCAGCAATATTTAAATAAATCTTTATTTTGTATGAAACCTGCATATCTTGTCCTTATTTTAGTTTAACAATATTTTGGTAAATTTGACATGAATGTTTATTATTGTTTTTCAAATTTACATAGAAATTTCAGAGAACATATGGTCATATAAATTTGCCTTAGAATAACTGAAAAGTCATGGAAATGTTTTTGTAAAAATGTGTACACACCCTGAATTTCTTTTTCTTGTGCACCAGATTCTCTGGAACAGAAGATACCATTGCATGCATACCAGATAATATCTGATGGACACCAGATATTACAGAACATTTTACCAGGCTAATTTTCAGTTGCGTCACTTAATATGGGCTCTGTATCCCTCTAACGTGATTCACTAAATACAGCACTCTGCCCAGGTGCCTTCATTACATTCATCTTGGAGGAAGGTGTATGAGAAATGGATGAGTTGTGCACACCACGACCTTCTGAAGTATAGACAAAAATTAAACAAACAGTAGATTCTCATTTTAATAAGACTGTGGAATTTGGGCATGAAAGTTTCAAATCAGCATGCACTGTGTTTTCTTCATGTAGTAAATAAAACATTGTGAATAAATTTAATTTGTCCAAACCAAGGATTGGTTTCTGATTTTTTTCCAGTAGTCTATGCGTCTCCATGAGCCAATACTTTGTCAAAAAATATTCACCTCCTTTGAAGTTTTTACATTTCATTATTGTACAACATTGAATCATCCATCCATCCATTCATTCTCTTCCGCTTATCCGAGGTCGGGTCACGGGGGCAGCAGCTTGAGCAGAGATGCCCAGACTTCCCTCTCCCCGGCCACTTCTTCTAGCTCTTCCGGGAGAATCCCGAGGCGTTCCCAGGCCAGCCGGGAGACATAGTCCTTCCAGCATGTCCTGGGTCTTCCCCGGGGCCTCCTCCCAGTTGGACGTGCCCAGAACACCTCCCCAGGGAGGCGTCCAGGAGGCATCCTGATCAGATGCCCGAGCCACCTCATCTGACTCCTCTCGATGCGGAGGAGCAGCGGCTCTACTCTGAGCCCCTCCCGGATGACTGAGCTTCTCACCCTATCTTTAAGGGAGAGCCCAGACACCCTGCGGAGGAAACTCATTTCAGCCGCTTGTATTCACGATCTCGTTCTTTCGGTCACTACCCATAGCTCATGACCATAGGTGAGGGTAGGAACATAGATCGACCGGTAAATTGAGAGCTTTGCCTTATGGCTCAGCTCCTTTTTCACCACGACAGACCGATGCAGAGCCCGCATCACTGCGGACGCCGCACCGATCCGCCTGTCGATCTCACGCTCCATTCTTCCATCACTCGTGAACAAGACCCCGAGATACTTGAACTCCTCCACTTGAGGCAGGATCTCGCTCCCAACCCTGAGAGGGCACTCCACCCTTCTCCGGCTGAGGACCATGGTCTCGGATTTGGAGGTGCTGATTCCCATCCCAGCCGCTTCACACTCAGCTGCGAACCGATCCAGAGATTCAGATCCAGATTCAAACATTGAATCATTGTGATCATAAAAAGGCTTTCTATTGTCAAAGTGAAAATAGATCTCCGCAAAGTGGTCTAAATTAATTATAAATTTAAAACGCAAAATAATCGATTGCATAAGTATTCACTACTTCAAGCATCTTTGGCATACAGGATAGCCTTGGGTCTATGTGCACATGTCTTTATTGGCTTTGTACATCTGGATGCTACCTTTTCTCTATTCTTCTATGCAAAACTGCTCAAGTGCTGTCAGGTTGTATGTTGATTGCGAGTGAACAACATTTTTCAAGTCTAGCCACAAATTCCCAATTGTTGTTTTTAGGCCATTCCTGTGTAACTTTGGCTTTAGGCTTGGGGTTGCTGTCGTGTTGGAAAACAAGGTGCAGATTGGCTCTGGGGCTAAGGATCTGTGCTGGTATCCGGAAGGTTGCCGGTTTGAATCTCCATTACTGCCAAAGGGTATCCTACTCTGCTGGGTCCTTGTGCAAGGCATTTAACCTGCAATTACTCCAGGGGCACTGTATAATGGCTGACCCTGTGGTCTGACCACAAGGGGTTTTCCCCAAGAACAATGCAGTGTTTTGCGGCATTCATTTTACCATCTACCCTCCCAACATTGTAGAGTTTGCTACAGAGAAGCATCCCCAAAGCATGATGCCGACACCATAATGCTTCATGGTAGAATGGTGTGTTTTTGATGCGCATTATTCAAACATGGTGTTTAGTCTGATCACCACTTAGCTCAATTTGGTCTCATCTAACTATAGAAAAATTTTCCAGGTGACTGCAGAGTCTCCCATGTGCCCTCTGGCAAACTCTAGCTAAGATGTCACATGCATTTTTTTTAACAGTGGTTTTCTCTTTGCTATAAAACTGTGACTGGTGAAGCACCTGACCAGTCTCTCTAATATTTGCCTCTGTAGCTTGTAATTCCTTCAGAGTTCTCATAGGTTTCTTGGGGGCCTCCCTCACTAGTCTTCGTCTTATATAATATTGTTTTTTGAGTGGCCTACATTTGCTCTAGGCAGATTTACAGCTTTGCCATATTCCTTCAATTTCCTAATGACTGATTAAACTGGACTCCAAAAAATACTCAGTGACTTGGATATTTTCTTGTCTTAATCCTATGATTCATGCTTTTTCAATTACCTTTTCAGAGTTGCTTGAAGTGTTCTTTTTGTCTTCATTGTGTAGGTTAGGCCACATTACTGACTCACCCCAAGTTGGACCTTCCAGATGTAGGTGCATTTATACCGTAATCAGTTGAAAACCCTTGACTATAGACAAGTGATCTTCATTGACCTACTTATGTGACTTCTAAAGCCAACTGAGTCCACCATTTATGGTTTAAGTGTGTCATATTAAAATGGGTGGATACTTTTTATAGGTGCTGCACCTGAGTTAACCTCCTTGGTGTTAACCTCAAGACTTGAGCCTGGAATTCTGTGTTATTAATGTGAAGCCTGAGTCAGACGCAGGTGATGTTTAATATATCCACTTTACAGTGTAAAGCCCGAATAACTTTTGGGAGAGTATTCTGCTGCCATATAGTCAATAAACAATAACATTAACAAAAATCTAAGGTAACTCATGGTAACTCATCAGTATTAATGAGTGGGGTGAAGCCTTCAACCAACAATACAATGGCATGTAAACAAGAAGCTGTAAAGCCAGTTTTAAAGCAAAGTGAAACTGACCCATTAGTTGAATCAATGTGAGCTGGTCAACAGACGATGACGCGGATAGTAAAATTGATATAGATAGATAGATAGATACTTTATTAATCCCAAGGGGAAATTCACATACTCCAGCAGCAGCATACTGATACAAAAACAATAATAAATTAAAGAGTAATAAAAATGCAGGTAAATCAGACAATAACTTTGAATAATGTTAACGTTTACCCCACTGGGTGGAATTGAAGAGTCACATAGTTTGGGGGAGGAACAATCTCCTCAGTCTGTCAGTGGAGCAGGACATTGACAGCAGTCTGTCGCTGAAGCTGCTCCTCTGTCTGGAGATGACACTGTTCAGTGAATGCAGTGGATTCTCCATAATTGATAGGAGCCTGCTGAGCGCCCGTCGCTCCGCCACAGATGTCAAACTGTCCCGCTCCATGCCTACAATAGAGCCTGCTTCCCTCACCAGTTTGTCCAGGCGTGAGGCGTCCCTCTTCTTTATGCTGCCTCCCCAGCACACCACCGCGTAGAAGAGGGCGCTCGCCACAACCGTCTTATAGAACATCTGCAGCATCTTATTGCAGATGTTGAAGGACGCCAGTCTTCTAAGGAAGTATAGCCGGCTCTGTTATCTCTTGCACAGAGAATCAATATTGGCAGTCCAGTCCAATTTATCATCCAGCAGGTCAGGCACTGACATTGCACCCTCTTCATGCACAAACAACAGGGAAAACGTTATAAGAAAAGAGTGCAAAGCAACTGTCCTGATTGTGATGTCGGTCTGTGCATTCGTGACTATTTCAAAACATATCACACGAAGGACATATACTAAATCAGCATTGGTACAATGGTGGACATTCCACATACCTTTCCTACTATAGTTATGTTAATGTTTTAGTATTTACGTGTTTCTGTTACACATTTTTTGTTGAAAAAATTAAACATTTTTGGCACATTTTTCTGGAGACAAACACAACGCTAAAGAGGTCAATTAAGTGGAGTAAATTGAAACAGTATGTAACACTTTATCATAACATCATATGAAAAAGATTGTACACCTCCAAAATGTCACATATTTAAAGAAATGTTATGTAAAAGTATTTTAAACAGTAGCCAAAACAATACACATTAATCTTCATCGGTCATCTGTTGTAATCTTTTGTTAATGCTTTCATGTGATTAAAACACTTAACAGTCCCTCAATTTTATGAACAAAAGTGCATTAGCAGCTATGCATTTTACATTTAGAGACAAAAATACTTTATATTAATGCTATCTGCCTTAAAATAACTACACATCCTACTGATTCCTGCATTTTTCTGGATTCTCATCAGGTTCAGTGAGTTTATAAATTCTGCTATTTACAATTTGAAAATATTATTATTATTTCACAAATATGGATTGACTGAGCAGAGTGTAGAAAAATGAAAGCAGAAGTCTTTAATCTCACTGAAAGGGAATCTGAAGAGAGGTGTGAACAGCGAGGGAAAAATTGAAATATTCAGTTATTGACCCTAGTTTCCTTTTGGCTGTAGAAAAAAATATCTGCAGAGTGGTGATTTTCATTCTTAAAATACATTTTGAAATACATAGCATAACGAAAAGTGAGGGGCACATTCTCATTAAGAGAAAATGAAAAGTAGTGGTATTCTGGATGCCCTCTCCTACCAATAACTACTGGGAACTGTGGTGCAATGAAGATCACCAAACCCTTTTCCTGTGATATAAACTGTAAAGTCTAAAATTATTTGCATTCTCCGTCTATCTGCCAAAATATATAAAAAAATGGAAAATGCTTGCTATCTCTTGCCCTGCAGAATAAGTTATTTGTGCTTATAACTGATTATCACAATGAAACACAAAGAAACACTTCTTTTTATTAGGCCTATTATATTTTATATAGCTCCATTCCATAATAAATATCAATTATAGTAGATATACAAGTATAAATAAATGTATATAGTATGTGAACAACTAATGTCAAAAATGCATCTATCCATCCATCCATTATCCAAACCGCTATATCCTAACTACAGTGTCACGGGGTCTGCTGGAGCCAATCCCAGCCAACATAAGGCAAGACAGGTAACAAACCCCGGGCAGGGCGCCAGCCCACCGCAGGGCACACACACATCCACACACCAAGCACACACTAGGGACAATTTAGGATCACCAGTGCACCTAACCTGCATGTCTTTGGACTGTAGGAGGAAACCGGAGTACCCAGAGGAAGCCCATGCAGACACGGGGAGAACATGCAAACTCCACGCTGGGAGGACCCGGGAAGCAAACCAGGGTCTCCTAACCGCGAGGCAGCAGCATTAAAAATGCATCTATTACTAGTTTAATCTTATGTAACTTTAACAAACAATTCTTTGGGTCTTCATAACACTTACAAAACATGAGTAAAGTGTTTATTCATCTCTGTAAGGAGACTAACTAGCAAAACTTTACTTTGGAGTAATATGAGGGGGCTTAACTGAGACACATTTCTCTTAATATTACATTTTTATTATAAAACCTGTGAATACTTCATATTAACAAGTAATTTTACCATCATGTCAATTTGCCACACTGAACAGAGATGAATACCCTATCTACTGATGTTTTATAAGTGTTATGGAGACTCCAAGTAGCCTTTGTTAAGGTTTTGTTACATAAGAGTAATTGAGTAATAGATGCATTTTTGTAGTATCTCAACTAAAATGTTATCCAACTCTTCATATTAAGCCAGCAGGGATTTCAAGAAAATGAAGATTAAGTGGTGACATGATCAATTTTTTTAAAATAATAAAACAGGAATTTTTACAGTGGGTCCCAGCTGTTACTTTAAAATAAAACAAGGACAGGGATACGGTTGGAAACTTGCCAAGAGCAGATTTTTCACAAGTGTTAGAAATTTCTTCTTTACACAAAGAACTATGGACACATGAAATAGATTATTAAGTAGTGTAATGGAGTGTAATTGAGTACAGGACTTTAGGGTCCTTCAAATCTTAAAATCTTGATGTTATTTTAGTAGATAGATAGATAGATAGATAGATAGATAGATAGATAGATAGATAGATAGATAGATAGATAGATTGGTGCTGCCCACCAATAAACCCTAAAACGTCTAAATGGTCAAATGATTGCAAATTTTATGATAAGGGGAAGGGCAAAGTCAGTCAAAAACAACTATGTAAATTGAGAACTAATGCCACAGAGACATGCAGTGGCATGCAGGAAATTTATATACAGTAGGAAGGCAAGTTGAATTAATGCCCAACCTGAAAGTCCTAATTAACAAAGGCTAGGGTAATAGTGAAGGAAAAAAAAGAATACACAGAACAAAATAAAGACAAATCAGAAGCAAGACTACAGGAAAAAGCAACAAAAACAAAGAAAACATTATAAAGGGTAAAGCAAAGTAAAGCTGAAATCTGAACATTAATTTCCAGTGAATCTCTTTTAATTATTTTTTCCTACTTTAAGCGTTTGGACAATGAATGCTAATAGTGGGGACATCATGTTTTCTTATGTTTTTTTTTTAATTTAAGGATGCTGTGTTTTTTTCTAACATAAAAAATAAATTTCTTAAGTATGAACTTAGGTAAGAAATTTAATTTAATTACTCTTCAGTTACAATAATTAACGGTCATGGCTGTCTTTAATGTATTATTGCTGTTCTGAATAAAATCTTTACCAATCACTAGGGTCAAAACTTAATACTCAACATTACATTTTGTCAGTAAAAGAGTAACAAATTTTATTAGGCAGCAACTGGAAATGTCCCACGGTCTATGAGGGTAAAATTTATTAAGGACAATTGAAATTTCTGAGGATAAGATAGATAGATAGATAGATAGATAGATAGATAGATAGATAGATAGATAGATAGATAGATAGATAGATAGATAGATAGATAGATAGATAGATAGATAGATAGATAGATACTTGGGTGAAATCATCCTTGGGTGAATAGGATAGACAAGCTTGTTGGGCTAATTGTGCTGTTCTCATCAAGATTATTCAAATGTTCTAGGTACTTTACAATTAGGATGAATTTTAGATTAATCCCAAGGAGTAATTCAGATGCATACAGTAGCAGTAACATCAAAAACAAGGATACAGACTAGCAGGACAAATAATACAATCAACCATTTAGTCAATCAATCAACTGATAAGTAAATAAATAAACTAAAGCATATTGTGCAAGAATTTCAAAATGAATTTAAAAAGTACATTGGGAGGAAGAATTGAATTGCCTGATAGCAGGGGGCAGAAAAAAACCCCAGAGGTGCATATGAGTACACCATGGTAGAATGAGCCTGTGGGTAAAAGTGCTTCTGGAGGGGATGGAGGATTTTTTCATGATGGTATCCAATTTTGCCACCATCCCATTTTCCACAACAGCTTCTGTGTGATGAAACAGGCTTTCCTGATAAGTTTGTTCAGGCATTGTGCATCTTTTGAGCTCAAGTTACTCCCCCAGGAGACTGTAGTGTAGAACACCACACTGGCTACTATGGACTGACAGGATATTTCCATTAGCTTACTGCATACATCAAAAGACCTGAATCTCTTTATGAAGCACAGTCTGTTCTGGCCCTTCTTGAACAATGTCATTGTATTGTCAGATCAGTGCAATTCGCTGTTTATGTGAACCCCCAGGTACATGTAGCTCTGTACCAATTCCACATCCTCGCCCTGATTGGTGACTGGTCTCAGAGGCTCCTTGTCTTGCTGATGTTGAATTGCAGGTGGTTCAGTTCTGCTGCACACTCCAATGTTTGCAATATTATCTTTGAGTTGACAGCCCACTACACAGTACTGCAGCTTGAATGTCTGTTTACTACTCCATTTTGAGACATAATTTTTTATAACCTTTATAATGCCTGGTTATATTTTACTTTGTAATGGTCCATTTGGTTGTGCTTCTCCAAGCTGATCATCTCTTTCTTTCAAGTTGGACCATTACTTATGTGGTGAGAGGTGTTAAAGTCCAGAATAAAGTATGGTTTGGCTATTATGTCATTTGTGGTGAAGAGGACAGGGTATATACAAGCCAACTACTGTTTCTTTATCAGTAGTAATGATTTTGTTAACAAAGATTTATAAATTAAAAACTAACCACAGTGTAAATGCTTTTTACCATTACTTTAAATTGCATATACTGTATATCCATGAAACACGACAATAAAATGCAGTATGTAAAAAATAAAATTTAATGATATTTCTATTTCTGTAGGATAGGAAATGAATTATCAAGTAAAATATTTTAAATAATTTCTAATTATTTGTATTTTTTTGCAATTCAAAATTTAGAATTTTTGACATTTGACAAAGAAAGGTACTGTACCTTCTTATTTTATTTGCTGTGTTATATGAGGAACCACATTACATGTTGCTCTCGTAGAGTGTGGGCTGGTTCATGAGTTTGTTGTATTTAACTAGGAATATGTACTTGTGTTTACTATGTTTTGATTGGAATGTGTTTTCTACTGTAACTAAATAAAACAGAAAAAAAGATGTTTCTCCACACTTCAGATAAGGGAGTTAATTACAAATATTTGATATTATTTTTTTTAAAAAGCACATTGTGTGTGGTGTTAGAATGCACTTACTCACCTTTTGTGAGTGTTTAAATGTGGCCTGTCTCTGCCGGTGTCTAATTTATCTTACATTATCTTTCAGCAATGTTCTGCCCAAAAAGTGTTAACATAAACAATGGTTTAATAGTTTTATGACTAATACTGTAGCTTTTGTGAATAATTAACCTAATAACTCTTACACATGCCTCAGGTTTCTGATGCACATCATTAGGAAAAAAAGAATTGCATTTAGTTTGGGAGAAATGCTCTCAATTGTGAAAAACATTTCATATAATTTTCCTGATTTTAACATTAATTCTTGTGCTAACTGAGCCTGCTTATATTTATAAACTTTTGTAGTGTCCCTATATTGTAGTTTTTGTTTTAAATTAGTTGAGAGGTGATGCCCTATTTAATTCATCTTACAGGAATGTTCCACCCAAAAACGGTATTTTGTGTAACTGTGACCTACCTCATGTTCTTTATATCTGGGACTCCAAACTTTTTATGGAAGGGCCCCTTAAAGTGTTGTACCATTTGGTCAAGACCCCTCAATAACATGAATCCAATGCTGCAAAGAACAGCATGGGTGTCTGTCACATGCATATATTTGAACTCTATGAACATCACATAAAAATAAAACAAGCCGAGGGTGGTCCATTTCAGATATTTGAGTTTGTGGTCACAACATTACATTGGGGTTGGAATACGTAAAATTAGAAACAGAAAAATGATGGCATTACTTTTCTCTCACATATGCCAAGATCACCCTAATGCCAGATCCACCCATGAGTTGCAGAGAGACAATTCTGCTTCAGATGTTATTCTAGTAATTTGTACCTCTCATCATCATTCATTTTCGAATACGGATTTCTGGGCCTTTTCATATGCTCAAAGTGAATTATGCTTATAATAATAACAACCAATGTAATGTAGTTTACCAATTGCTTTTTTACCAAGTTTACATGAGGATGAACTTTTCACTCTGTGCTCGGTCCTGTTAAATTGAGAGGAATGTGTAGCGACATGTCGTTGATTGAGAGAGTGGAGGGCATTAATTGCAGGCATGCCACTGTTAACTGGCAGTCAGACAGCTAGTTGAGCAATCTGAGGAGAAACACAAAATCATATTTTTCCCATTATTTTTTAACTTGGTTTAAACCTTTCTTCTAATCCCCAAATACGCCTTATTTACTTTATTATTTCCTGTATTGTGACACTTATCTATCTTATCTATCTACTTTTCTATCAGACGGTTGTGGCGAGTGCCCTTTTCTACGTGGTGGTGTGCTAGGGAGGCAGCATTATGAAGAAAGACGCCTCACGCCTGGACAAACTAGTGAGGAAGGCAGGCTCTATTGTTGGCATGGAGCTGGACAGTTTGACATCTGTGGCAGAGTGACGGGCGCTAAGCAGGCTCCTATCAATTATGGAGAATCCACTGCATCCACTAAACAGTGTCATCTCCAGACAGAAGAGCAGCTTCAGCGACAGACTGCTGTCAGTGTCCTGCTCCACTGACAGACTGAGGAGATCGTTCCTCCCCCAAACTATGTGACTCTTCAATTCCACCGGGGGGGGTAAACATTAATATCATACAAAGTTATTGTCTGTTTTTACCTGCATTATTATCAATCGTTAATTTAATATATTTTTTTTTGTATCAGTATGCTGCTGCTGGAGTATGTGAATTTCCCCTTGGGATTAATGAAGTATCTATCTATCTATCTATCTATCTATCTATCTATCTATCTATCTATCTATCTATCTATCTATCTATCTATCTATCTATCTATCTATCTATCTATCTATCTATCTATCTATCTTATCCTCAGAAATTTCAATTGTCCTTAATAAATTTTACCCTCATAGACCGTGGGACATTTCCAATTGCTGCCTAATAAAATTTGTTACTCTTTTACTGATGAAAATGTAATGTTGAATATTAAGTTTTGACCCTAGTGATTGGTAAAGATTTTATTCAGAACAGCAATAATACATTAAAGACAGCCTTGACCGTTAATTATTGTAACTGAAGAGTAATTACCATAAATTAAATTTCTTACCTAAGTTCATACTTAAGAAATTTATTTTTTATGTTAGAAAACAACACAGCATCCTTAAATTAAAAAAAAAAAACATAAGAAAACATGATGTCCCCACTATTAGCATTCATTGTCCAAACGCTTAAAGTAGGAAAAAATAATTAAAAGAGATTCACTAGAAATTAATGTTCAGATTTCAGCTTTACTTTGCTTTACCCTTTATAATGTTTTCTTTGTTTTTGTTGCTTTTTCCTGTAGTCTTGCTTTTGATTTGTCTTTATTTTGTTCTGTGTATTCTTTTTTTTCCTTCACTATTACCCTAGCCTTTGTTAATTAGGACTTTCAGGTTGGGCATTAATTCAACTTGCCTTCCTACTGTATATAAATTTCCTGCATGCCACTGCATGTCTCTGTGGCATTAGTTCTCAATTTACATGGTTGTTTTTGACTGACTTTGCCCTTCCCCTTATCATAAAATTTGCAATCATTTGACCATTTAGACGTTTTAGGGTTTATTGGTGGGCAGCAAACTTGTATAGTGGTAGCACTGCTGCAAGAAGACCTCTGATCAGTTCTTGGGTGCTTTGTGAGTGGAGTGTGCATGTTCTTACCTTGTCTGTGTGGGTTTCCTCCCACAGTCCAAAGACATGCAGGTTAGGTGGATTGGTGATTCTAAATTGGCCCTAGTGTGTGCTTGGTGTGTGGGGTGTGTTTGTGTGTGTCCTGCGGTGGGTTGGCACCTTGCCCGGGATTGGTTCCTGCCTTGTGCCCTGTGTTGGCTGGGATTGGCTCCAGCAGACCCCCGTGACCCTGTGTTCGGATTCAGCGGGTTGGAAAATGGATGGATGGATGGTGGGCAGCAAACTTGTATAGTGGTAGCACTGCTGCAAGAAGACCTCTGATCAGTTCTTGGGTGCTTTGTGAGTGGAGTGTGCATGTTCTTACCTTGTCTGTGTGGGTTTCCTCCCACAGTCCAAAGACATGTACTGCAGGTTAGGTGGAGTGACGATGCTATTTTGCCCCTGATGTATGTGTGTTTACCCTGCACTATAGACAGGCACCCTGCCCGGAAATTATTCCTAATTCTTGCTGGGATGGGCTCCAGTTTTCCCATAACCCTGCTGTGAGTTTTGAAAATGGATGAATAGTTGGGGGCGGCACGGTGGCGCAGTGGGTAGCGCTGCTGCCTCGCAGTTGGGAGACCTGGGGACCCGGGTTCGCTTCCCGGGTCCTCCCTGCGTGGAGTTTGCATGTTCTCCCCGTGTCTGCGTGGGTTTCCTCTGGGTGCTCCGGTTTCCTCCCACAGTCCAAAGACATGCAGGTTAGGTGGATTGGCGATTCTAAATTGGCCCTAGTGTGTGCTTGGTGTGTGGGTGTGTTTGTGTGTGTCCTGCGGTGGGTTGGCACCCTGCCCAGGATTGGTTCCCTGCCTTGTGCCCTGTGTTGGCTGGGATTGGCTCCAGCAGACCCCCGTGACCCTGTGTTCGGATTCAGCGGGTTGGAAAATGGATGGATGGATGAATAGTTGGATTTTGTGGTTTTGACATTGAGTTTTTACTTGAAGATGGTTTGTTAAAATGTTAGTTTTGTTACAAATTTGTGAAATCCTTTCAGTTCTCTTGTTCTTTGCTTGTTTGGTATTTTGAGTTTTAAGTAAGAATCTTTTACTTCCACGTAAATGGAAGTTTGGTGATGGGGCCAAAAATTCACTGTTGAGTTAGGCTAAGATTCTGATTGTATGATATTCAAAACACTGAGAAAAGATCATTTTTGGATGGTGTCTGTATTAATGTATGTGAATGAGTAAAGTCGAAATTGTTTTTCACATCATAAAATTACAACTATTGTAAAGAAAATTATATTTTTTTGCATTGTGTGGCGCTCCTCTATGAAAACAATTTAGCAAATACAGAATATTTTAAAAAGGCAGTTTCTGAGATATTCACCTGGATTCTGAGACCTATGTACAAAGATAAATTAATATATATATATCCATCCATCCATTATCCAACCCGCTGAATCCGAACACAGGGTCACGGGGGTCTGCTGGAGCCAATCCCAGCCAACACAGGGCACAAGGCAGGGAACCAATCCTGGGCAGGGTGCCAACCCACCGCAGATATATATATATATATATATATATATATATATATATATATATATATATTTCATCTTCAAACAAGTGGCATTGTGTTTACCTTTATTACAAGCTCCAGGCTTATTGTGTTTGGCATAGTTTTGTTCAGTACTCATTTCCATATCCTTCAAAAACAGTTTGACCTATGCACAACATTAAGTGCTATAGAAATGATTTCATTTAACTAAGATTTTTGCAGTCTGCTCCGTTTAGTCATGGGACCAGGGCTATTGATTTGCTAAATTTTTGCAGAAGCAGTTTTTAAGGTACATAATTTATTTAAATGTACAGTATATACAGAACATACACACACAAGCACATGCACACTCAAAGAAACGTTAAATGTTGAAGATAACTGACAGCATGTTTGCCCAACCAAAGCATATTTTTGGTGATGAACAGGAAGTAATGGACACACACACAAATACACAGATGTCTAGATCTGTAAAGTTTGACGTGGACCGAGACATTAAGCCATCCTTATACCATTCACTCAATCTATGCAGGTTGTTTAATTCATTTTCAAATGAAATATGAGTAAAGTTGTTCGCTTCATCCCAGTTTCCTGTTCATTTTACTCTACATTTATCTGTGTACATAATATTGTAAAGGTTAGTGCACTTGAATCTATATCATTGTACAGTACAATCATTTGCATTATATTGTAAAATCTTTGCTTGAGTGTAATTTACATGGAAGTACTGTATGGACCATTCCACACCAATTTTTTGAATTTGTAATATAAATCTTGAATTCTTTACCTTATAAATTGAATTAAATAAAAGCAGTAATGATGGACAAAGTCATCCTGTTTGGGGAACAAAATCCCAACAGTATAATTTAACATAAGACAAATTTATATGATTTAATTACTTAAGGGTTAGTATTAACTAATCCATTAACACTAGGACAGTTTTAATTCCAAAATGTGACATTTGTAAAGACCAGAGACTAACAATGATTAATCATGGGATTAAATGCCAATAATTAATACAAACTAATTAAATGGAATACCCACAATTAAAACAAGAATTCTGTTCATTTTTAATGTTACTGGCACCTTGTACTTGAGGTAGTCCTCCTATGCTTAAATCAAGCCCCTTTTTGAGAAAGTGTGTTCAAACAATACGTAAGACCATTTTATACTGTATACAATGAAGTCAACATTAATATTTTCCATTCATTGTCCAGCCAAGAATTTTGTATAGCAGCTGTCAGCCTCAGAGCAAGTGAATAAATTCTCAAAAAAAAAACAACTAAAAAAAGTCTTACAAAATTATTAAGAAACTACGTAGCAAGTGATGCAGACAGAGATAGATTAAGAAAAAAGTGTGAAGAGATGGATTTGTCACTCAGTGACATATGTTTCTGCTAAAATTGTATGCTCTTTTCCCAATTAAACTTAGATGTTTTCTCATTGTAAGTTTCAGAAAGTTATCTCTTTTTACTTGGTGAGCATTCGGGTGTAATATTTTGAGCATTATACCTTGGGGGGACTGCCAGTCATATTTATATTTCTAAGCTCTTTCCATCTTTCCATCATTGGTATCCTAGTAAGCTACATAAGAGTGTAAAAGGAGTCATGCCTTGAAGTGGATGCAACGATACCCCATCTTCCCTGCTAGTCTGTTGTTAGGTAACAGAACTATGACATAGGAAGATACTACCTTCATCTAAGCTTTGTTGATAGGTCTTTACAGTTGGGGCTTTTAGGGCTGATTATAGTACATCTTATTTACTTATTGCTGATTAACACTAGAATTGCCAGAGCCTACGAAAAAACTCGTATATCCGGCCCACCTTAAATCGCTTCTTAAATCCGTTCACACCTCTCCGCCAGCATCCTTTGTCCTCTAAATGTGCTGATAAAAGACAAGCTGCCAGCAGCCGGCTATTCCATCCCCCCACCGACTTAGAACGTGAGCGAAGTTTTCCCAGCTCACGTCTTGATTGATTATGTGGGAGTGAAGTGGAGTTTTACAGTGGAAATGAGAGATCATTATTCTAAAGTAATCTGTGTAAACACATTGTTAAAACAGAAACTTTTTCATATTTTAGTAATAAATGTTACAAAATGTAGTAGGCATAAACTATAGAATATATAAAGCCCGAGTTCCAAAGGTCAAATAAACACTTTCACAAAAGCTTCAAGAATGATTCAACAGCTTCCGTGGCGTAGTGTGCTAAGATTTGCCTCTTAGTGAAGAGCAGCTTTTCCTTGCCTCTCAGACCTCAGTTCGATTCCCCGCTGGGGATGAAGTGTTGCTTTTTTTTTCTTTTCTTTTTAACCTCAAACGGACATAAAATTTATACATTGGTATGCACTGTCAGTTACTGAGATCGTTATATTTTCATGTGGGATGCTCCTTTCAAAATATTTTTTTAACAATTGAGACTGCAATTAACAGGAACAACTGTCCTTATAACTTATTTTTAAGATCCATAACACACAGACAGACAGAGCACTGCGTAATAGAGAGACAGACAGGCAGAGAAGTCACTAGATATAGAAATAAACAGGGAGGCCACGTGTACTGAAAGAAAAAAAGAACAACATGTGCGTTGTCCCAGCTGCACTGAATAAGCGCAGGCGCTCTAACATCACCCCTCCCCCGATCTTACTTAGAGAGTCAGGGACAACGCACATGTTCTTTTTTTCTTTCAGTACACGTGGCCTCCCTGTTTATTTCTATATCTAGTGACTTCTCTGCCTGTCTGTCTCTCTATTACGCAGTGCTCTGTCTGTCTGTGTGTTATAACTTATTTTTAAGATCCATAAGGACAATTGTTCCTGTTAATTGCAGTCTCAATTGTTAAAAAAATATTTTAAAAGGAGCATCCCACATGAAAATATAACGATCTCAGTAACTGACAGTGCATACCAATGTATAAATTTTATGTCCGTTTGAGGTTAAAAAGAAAAGAAAAAAAAAGCAACACTTCATCCCCAGTGGGGAATTGAACTGAGGTCTGTGAGGCAAGGAAAAGCTGCCCTTCACTAAGAGGCAAATCTTAGCACACTACACCACGGAAGCTGTTGAATCATTCTTGAAGCTTTTGTGAAAGTGTTTATTTGATCTTTGGAACTCGGGCTTTATATATTCTATAGTTTATGCCTACTACATTTTGTAACATTTATTACTAAAATATGAAGCTTCTGTTTTAACAATGTGTTTACACAGATTACTTTAGAATAATGATCTCTCATTTCCACTGTAAAACTCCACTTCACTCCCACATAATCAATCAAGACGTGAGCTGGGAAAACTTCGCTCACGTTCTAAGTCGGTGGGGGGATGGAATAGCCGGCTGCTGGCAGCTTGTCTTTTATCAGCACATTTAGAGGACAAAGGATGCTGGCGGAGAGGTGCGAACGGATTTAAGAAGCGATTTAAGGTGGGCCGGATATACGAGTTTTTTCGTAGGCTCTGGCAATTCTAGTGTTAAAACAAGCAAAAATATTTGTTAGAGTCTCATTGCAAATCAGAAAGTGGCCAAAGAGTTCATTATAAATACCCTTGTAGTGAACCTATAGATGCTTTATTAGGCTTATTAATACAAAACAACGCATTTGTTAAGACAAGTTGATTGTCTTGTGTAGTACAATGACATACATATACAGTATGAATGTCTCCTCAGACAGCCAACAAAAATACAATGCAGAAAAAATAAATTAATAAAATCTGAATTAATTTAAGTCCCCCTTAGGGTGTTAATAAACATTGTAATTATTTATTTCATGAGATAAAAGTACATAATAAACAAAAATAGTTGTTTCAAATATTAAAAATATTAAACTGTGAGCCTCAATATAAATGTTTAAAGTCTAAAAATTTTCGATTGTAAAAGAAATTTATAATTTTTGATCCTGATAGTGGTCAATAGAGGGCTAATTCTTTAGTAAAGGATCAAAAATTAAAAATACCATCATATTTGTAGTCATTGACCTTGAAATAGTCTAAAACAATACCCCACATGTTTATGTTTTATGATTGAAATTTGTCATCTTTAACTTTCTAGGAGTGGTTCTTAGAGGTCTAGGACCACCAGTAAAGAATCAAGTATCACAAATATATTTGTGATCAGCATCCTCGAAATAGCTTATATAACCAAAACCCATTTTTTTCTACATTTTATGAAAAAGAGTAACTTTGAGCCCTCTTATCCCTGGGGAACAGTTGATGTGGCATACGCAATTTCAACTCCTTCTGATAATTTTTGCTGATGACACCTATTGATTTACTCTTTATCATAAGGGTGTAATTTCCTTCACAAAATATGGCTCAGAAATTACCTACAAATGTTTTTTTTTCAGTTCTAAAGGATCGAAAGATGGTAGCAACCCCAAAAAGCTGACATCTTGCATAAGTAAACAACAAGATGATTCAAATGGTATACCATATATACCATATACCAACTCACTGGTTATTTTCGTACCAGTGAGTCAGGTGGCACCAGACAAAAAACCTGAAGAGATTACAAAGCATTCATATGAACACAATAACAACATGGTACAATACCCCCAAGCCGCCAGATGGAGCCCTCCCTGCAACATGGAGGTGCCCTGAATTCCAGCAGGGCATCATGGACCTTGGAGTTTTAATTCACAGCCCTGCTGGATACCGTGGGGGCCGCCAGGGGATGCTGCAGGGAGGCTCAGGGACTTATATTTTCCGTATAACCCGGAAGTACTTCCCAGTCACGGGGACAGAGGAAATGACGTACTTCCGGGTTGAGGAAAAGAAGAAGATTTCATCTGACCCAGAAGTGAAGGACAGAAGCATTTCCGGGTCATGAGATATAAAAGGACTGTGGGAAACCCCAGCAGGTTGAGCCGAGTTGGGAGGAAGGGTGACTGAGCTGCTGGGAGTGGAAGATTGATTAATTGTAGTGTTATTATTGAATGTTTATTGGAGTATTGTGGAGTAGTGGTGCTTTGTGCACATCATTATTATAATAAATAATAATCTTTGGACTTTTACCTGGTGTCTTATCGTCTGGTCTGCAGGGTTCAAGGGGATGACAGCGTCCCCGATTTGTCACTAAAACTATTTCAACCATTCTATGATCAGCTTCTCGCAACTGAAAGAGAGCACCGTGGTGGATGTTAGCCGACCTGCTGACCAACCACAAGCGTTACCTGGTATGTAACCACCCATACAATCAGATTGTCGATTCAGACTACGAATGTCATGAATATATATATATATATATATATTTATATATATATATATATATATATATATATAAATATATATATATATACTAGCAAAATACCCATGCTTCGCAGCGGCAAAGTACTGCTTTAAAATTTTAAATAATAAACTGAAGGAAAATGTACCAATAATTATTTGTTAAGGATCTCTTTGTATACCACGTTGTCAGTTCGCCCCTCCGGTTGTAATATGACCAAGCTGTGCTCTGAGCTTAGTCTTGAGCATGCAACGTATAGTTAGCCATGTGAAAAGCAATCTTGCCTCAAATCAATGCCAACCTTTTGTAGGGTCTGTCCCTGAGACTTATTAATTGTCATTGCGAAGCAGAGCCTTACTGGAAATTGGAGTCGTTTGAATTGAAATGGGAGATCAGAGGGTATAATGGGGATGCAAGGAATAAAAACTCTCTCCCCTGAGCCACCGCCAGTAAAAATAGTTGCCTCACTTAGGTTCTTTTGCAAGCATGTGACCTGAAGTCTCGTGCCATTACAAAGTTTCGGTGGCTGTAAGTTTCACAGTAACATTATTGGTGCCCCAACCTTCAAAATTAGATTGTGCTCAGGAGTGCCTGGAGGATTCAGAGTGTGGACCGAGCTGCAGGCTATGGACGTATATATGTACGTAAGTAGGATTCAGTTAGCGTTGGGAACCCGCGTACCAAATTTCTTGAAGATGGGCCCATTAAGTAACAAAGACCGTTGGAAAGTTCAATATGGCGGCCGACAGTGGTGTCATACCACCGAAATAAGTACATACATCGGTTTCGGTTAGCGCAGGGAAGCCGCCTACCAAATTTCGTGAAGATGGGGCCATAAATAAGAAAATTTAACATGGTGGACATTGTCGACCGTTATGACCGTTATGTGTAGAATTTCGAAATGAAACCTGCTTAACTTTTGTAAGTAAACTGTAAGGAATGAGCCTGCCCAATTTCAGCCTTCTACCTACACGGGAAGTTGGAGAGTTAGTGATGAGTGAGTCAGTGAGGGTTTTGCCTGTTATTAGTATAGATGTATATGTGCATGTATATACTGTATGTGTGTGTATGTGTATATATATGTGTATGTATATATATATATATATATATATATATATATATATATATATATATATATATATATATATATATATATATATTGTCAGAAGAATGAGTCAGAGACATCACAAAGGTTTGGGGCAGCCACCCGTATAATATGCTCGGCTGCAAAATTGCTCTTTTTTATACAAGATGTGCTTAGTTTAGAGTCCAAAACAGAACTGCCGGTACTGAGGCAAGATGGCAGTTTTAAAGGCCTGGAAAGGAAATGACGTCATCGTAGCAGGAACTGGGAGTGGCGTCCTCGTGGTCGGAAGTGACATCATCCTTGGGGCCGGCAAGAGGCGGGATTTCCCGGGAAAGGTCTGCAAGGGACTGAGCGAGATAGTCAGTACACTCCGCCGCCCCCTGGCCTGGCGTAGAACTACAAGTGATTAGGCCCTTCAGCTGTTCCCCATGCGCACGTGTGTGACAATATATATGTGTGTATGTGTATATATATATAAATATATGTATATATATATATATATATATGGTTTTGGCAGCCAAGCACTTTTTTTCCAACCTAGAAGACCTCTCTTGAGATCCGTTTAATCGCCTCGTTGATTGCATGTCTGTCAAGGTAGTTTCAATACCCATCTCCTGCACCGAGTCATCTCCCCTTTTATGAGTGACTGTGTTAGTGGCTGTACTTCGTACAGGTCTTTGAACGCACTGAATACTTGTAACTGGTGTCACCCATCAGCTACTTTCGACAGGGAATGGAAGCAATTGTCGAGTAACAAAAATTATTTGTAAGTGATTTCGCATTGAAGAAATAGTAAAAACTTGATCACTTGGGTCAATACCTAAAGAAATACACACAGCAAATGCAATTGAGGATACACCAGAATCTGTATAATTTAATAGCTGCTGTGCGTCTTCATAAACTATGGGAGGTTTGTAAGGAAACAAAGCATGAAGGAAACGAAGCTGCTCTTCGGTGAGGTTGAATTTTTTATCAGCGTTTAAACTGTCATAGACATGAATTACAGCACCATCATAATAGGTACACACCCAGTGAATCACTAGTTCAGTAGCTGCAGAAGTTAATATTTGAATATGTTTTTCATTTAGTGGAATGGGCATTATAGGTATGTCAGGAGTCCACATTAGCAAAACCTCTTGAGGTTGGAAAATTGTATGCGCAGATAAAATTTTGTTGAATTTGCTCATGTGATCTGTTGATAAATAATCATTATTTACCAACTCATTCATTGCAAAATCTGACAGTGGTAAGATCACTTCTTCCATAACACTAAACACAAACACTAAGTAGACACTAACACTAAAAAACGGCAACACCGCCGGGAAGAACACTAAATGAGATAAAGTAAAAGTCTACTAAACTTCTTTTTTATAACTGCTTTATTATAGCAGGTGAGGGGACGCTGGCGCACTCTTGTTGTTGCCGCTCCTCCCTGTTAACAACACTTTTCGCAAAATTCGCCTTAATTCTGCAATTTCTTACGCTTGTTTTATTTCATTTATTGTACGTATAGTTCGTGGATACAGCTGACTCGAATTGCATGGATTTGGCTCAATATTTACAGATTTTATGGACTCCACTTTACTGGGAACAGCTGAGTCTGTGGATCACAGGATGAGACCTACGAACATTTCTTTGTACCTGGCGATCTAGCACCTCGGGATGATCTGTCTCTGTGATTATATTCGCTATGCTGATCTGCTCCCGTTTCATCTTACAGTACCCTACGACCGGGAACTGATCTGATGTTCATACTAACCTGGTTTATGGCTTATGGCTCCGGGGCGTTCACGCCTGAAATTACCAAGCGTTACTGTTTATGGCTGTGTATTGGAACATCCAAATCCTGCTTCCTCCTCCTGCTGTGCTTTCTGCTACTTGCTATCGCCGCTCACCTATGCTACCACACCCGCCTGTCCTACCGGCTCTGTTGTGCTGTGCTGCTTCTACACTGCTATCAGCTAAGTATCACTCACTATTTTAGCACTTTGAGTACTGAGAAAAGCTCTATATAAATGTAATGAATTATTATTATTTATTATTAAACACTAAAGTACTAAAACGAAGTAGAAAGTAACACTAAACTGCAACACCGCCGGGAACACCGGCACACCGCGTCTACTAAACACTAAGAAGCACTAAGTAGAAACACTAAAGGAAAAAATACTATTCAGTAAGTACCGCGTCTACTAAACAGAAAATCAGTAAAGGAGAAAGGACGGGAAGACCGCATCAGCTGCGGAGCTCAGCTCGGAGCGAAATGAAGTGAATGAAATGAGGTGAATGGAAGGGGAGATGATCACATGACTCCAACACCCACCTTAACTCTCCGTCCCTCCACAAACACACAAACACAGTCTCTCGGATCCCAACTCTCCTTTATATATATTGATATATATTGTGGGAAACAGCCCGGGCACAGACAAAGGCACACACACATTTATTCATATTCCTATTATTTACAACACTGCACAACCCAGTGCCCCTGCACCAAACACCCTCAAGTCCAGGCCTTTTCCAATCCCTATCCTCTCACCGCCTCCACTCCTCTCCTCCAAGCTCTGTCCTCTTCCCCCCGACTCCAACTGACGAATGGAGGGAGGCGGCCCCTTTTCAATCCACCTGGACGTGCTCAAGGTGCCACTTGACGAACTTCCGGCGGCACTTCCTGGTGTGGCGGAAGCGCTGCATGATTACCTGGAAGCAATTTGGGTGTCCCTGGTTGTACTTCCGCCAGCACCTCGGGGTGTTGTGGAAGTGCTGACGTCCAGGGCTTTTCAGGCATCCGGGCGCCCCCTGGCGATGACCACAAGCCCCTACAGGGTTGAGCTTCCATGATGTGTTCCCGTGGTCCCCATACCAACAAGGGTGGAATGCCCTCTCATGGTCCAGAGGAGGCGTAGTCCCTCTTCCGGTCCTTCCAGCCCTCCCTGCTGGGTATCGCCCCCAGCCACTCGCCACAATATATATATATATATATATATATATATATATATATATATATTGAAATAGTTTACTGTCAAATAAATGCAAAGAGTACGCGACACGTGTTTCACCGTCATTCTGGGCTCATCAGGCGTACACACTCCACTGTACTCAGTCTCGGGAATCGAACCTCGGACGTCAGCGCCAGAGGCGATGCCCCTAACGTTGCGCCACGGCGTGTGGTTCGTTTATTTGACAGCATGTAGATCGGGGTAATTACATTCACAGCATTCGTAGTCTGTGTCACAATCTGATTGTATGGGTGGTTACCTACCAGGTAATGCTTGTGGTTGGCCAGCAATCTGCTAACATCCGCCACGGTGCCCTCAGTTTGTGAGGAGCAGATCATAGAATGGTTGAAATAGTTTACTGTCAAATAAATGCAAAGAGTACGCGACACGTGTTTCGCCCTCATTCTGTGCTCATCAGGCGTACACACTCCACTGCACTCCCGCTGACGTCCGAGGTTCGATTCCCGCGTACTCTTTGCATTTATTTGACAGTAAACTATTTCAACCATTCTATGATCTGCTCCTCACAAACTGAGGGCACCGTGGCGGATGTTAGCAGATTGCTGGCCAACCACAAGCGTTACCCGGTAGGTAACCACCCATACAATCAGATTGTGACACAGACTACGAATGCCGTGATATATATATATATATATATATATATATATATATATATATATATATATAGTGTATGCTATTATATATATATATATATTTATATATATATATATATATATATATATATATATATATAATATATTTACTCAAAAAAAAAAAATAAAGGAACATTTAACTATCAGTCTAACATCAAGTCAATTAGTCTCAGGACCATGGAGGAGATACCAGGAGATGGGATGGGACTGGGATGTTTCTGACCAAACTGTCAGAAGAGACTCCATGAGGTTGGCAGGAGAGGCCGATGTCTTCTAGTTGTACCTATGCTCACAGTAAATCACCTTGCACCTCAATTGGCATTCACCAGAGAATACACAACTGGCAGCTCCAACACTGATGCCCCGTTCTCTTCACAGATGAAAGCAGATTCAAATTGAGCATGTATGACAGACATAAAAGAGTCTAGAGACGTCATGTTCAACGTTAAGCAGCCTGCAACATCATTCAGGATAACCAGTGTGTGGCGGTGGGTCAGTGATGGTCTGGGGTGGCATACCTTGGAGGATTGCACAAACCTCCACATGCTAGGCTATGGTACCCTGACTGCTGTTAGGTACTGGTATGAAATCCTGAGAGTCATTGTCAGGTAATATGCTGGTGCAGTGGGCCCTGGGTTCCTCCTGGTGCAGGATAATGTCCAGCCTCATGTGGCCAGAGTGTATAGGCAGTTCCTGGATGACTAAGGCACTGATGCCAATAACTGGCCCACATGTTCCCCAGACCTGAATCCAATTCAGAACCTCTGGGACATTATGTATCAGAAATCTGATGCCTCCAAGTAGCACCACAGACTGTACAGGAGCTCACTGATGCACTGATTCAGGTCTGGGAGGAGATCCCTCAGGATGCCATCCACCATCTCATCAGGAGCTTGCTCAGACATTGTTGGGGGTGCATACAGGCATTTGGGAGCCATACACACTACTGAGTCACATTATGAGTTACTATGAAGAAATTCACGCAAGTTTTTATCAGTCTGTGATTTCAATTTTTAACTTGAATGAATTACTCAGTAAATTACTCTCCTCAAGGGAATTACTCAGTAAAGATTTTTCACTTGGATATTTCATTCATCGAGATCCATTGTGTGATTTAAGTGCTCCCTTAAATTATTTGTGGTGTGTGTATATATATTGTGACATGTGAGTCCCTGTTTTACACCCCAAAACATGAGGCTGAGGCTCCGTACTTTAGCAAAAACAACTTTATTCAGCTTGAAAACAGGAACAGCATAGTTATTTATTGTAGCCAGATCTACCACTCTCCTACACACAGACATAGCAATCAGGCAGGGTCGTGGCCAAGTAATACTGTTCCCTGCATTTATAATGTTCCTTGCATCACGCATCGATGACAGGCACTTATAACGCGAATGCAATCAACTCAGTTTTGTTTTTGCTGCAAGCCACTACAGCACTGGGAGCCTGCGGTTGCCCCGGCAACTGATCGGCTGTCTTCCACAGACGCCGGATGCTCTTCGGCGTGTTGTCCCGTTGAGGGGAGTCCCAGAAGTTTAGAAACCTTATGATATACATACATTTACATATATATCTCAAAATATATATTAGCTGCAGGCAATATGATAATTTTAAAATATTTGCTATCTCTTGCTCAATGTGTACCTTCAGTACCTTTCATTTTGTATTCATATGTATCTGAACGTCTCTTCACTGGCACTCCTCCCCTCAAGTGTGTTGCCGTAAAGCCTTCTTCTCAAACTCTGTCATCATTTTTGAGACACCTTTCTCTCATCTTGTTTGGTTTTATACTTCCCACCTTTAAAGGTGACCCTTTCTGCACACTTCCTTTGTTGTTTCTCCTCCTCATGTATCTAACACTCACACTTCCTCTTTCAATCACGTCACCAAAGCCAAACTGACCAATCATATTGTAGGATTACAGGCCTTACTATATATACAAAATTTCATACACAGTATAGAATGCATAACAGTAACTGATTAATAGATGACCTTCAGTTAGCATTCATCACTAAAGTACCATGTCAATGTAGTAAAAGGATAAGCAATAAGTACTAACTTTTTAGTCCTGCATTCACTGGAAAATAATTGTCTTATATACAATGTGCAATGTGGCTATTAAAACGACCACACATGTCACACATTGCCCTTTAATTTAGAAAAAAAAAATCTTATGTTATAATGTGTCATGCTGTGAAATCATTTCTTATCTTTTGTCTGCTCTTTATGCTTTGTGTAGTTTTACCTTTCTCCCATAGGGCTCTCATTACTTGTAATGTCAATGTCACTTTTAAAGGTTATGTGCCATGTAGAAATGTGTTGTGCAATGTAAGGCGCCATATCCTTTACTGAAATGGTTCTAAATTCCTCAAAGCCCCTATTTTGCTCACAGAGCTTGGTGTTGCTTATTGTCTGTCATATTTAGCAGGTGGTCAAAGTAAAATCTCACCCTGCATCAGAGAGTGCAGCTGCAAGGTAAAGGCATTTAAATGGTGGTTGGCTGACAGCCATTTGAAATGGTAAGAGAATGTGGTGAGAGGAAAAAATTCACTATGCTCTTTCCAGCCACACAGTATTAGAAAATACATTTCTTTGAGTAGGTTAAACCTGCAGATTGATTTAAATATAAAACAGAATTCAGATTTGTTTTCTTGTTCATGAATTTATAACAAATCAACTTTTTAGAGGAATAGTTTGACTCACTATGTGGACAATCTAGTGTTAGAAACTTAAGAAGAAAAAGCATGAAGGTGAATTGGTGGCAGGCACTTGCACTTTCAGAGAGAAATTTTGGAAAACCTTGGTGCCAGTCCAGGCAGATGGTGGGATAGACAGGATCCTGTGGCTGTCTGTCCTTGGAGATTATCCCATTGATGCCAATGGCTTAAGTGGACAAAGACAGATCTACAGCTCCATAGTGCAGATATATTTTAAGACTTTCTAGTCTTGCCTGCCCAGAGGTTTATTCTTGGGATACCTGGTTGGACCATACTTTGACATGTTCATTTACCCAGATGCTAGATGTTATTGCTTGTTTTTTCGACTTTGATTTTTGGAGTTTGATTTTGCCTTAGCTTCCAGTTTTTTCTCTTATCATCTGTTTTCTCAGAACACTTGTCAAATCTGAACATAATTATTAGAGTTAAATATGTGTTATTTTTAAACATTTTACATTACCTTATCTGCATGATAATGTTCCATCTTCTCTTCCTCTAAAGTATTTTATTAATATTAATTATTAAAACAAAAGCAATTTACTCTAAGAGATTTATAAATGAAAGCAATCAAAAGATCATACAAATGTTGTGATCTATTCAGCTTCTTTCATGCATATTATATGTGTTCAACACATTTAAAAGATGGCAGAGCATTTGAGTGACAGTTTGCCAAGCAATCAATTCTAGTAAATCTATAAAAATTTCATGACCATGTATTATAATTTTAAAATTATGAATTACAGGGCAAAAACACAACACATCAACTCAATATTTCACAAGATACTTGATTATCAATAAATGTATACTAAGAAGAACAAGCATCCAAATGTATTAATGCAAACAAGACATTACACATCATTGGAAGGAAGAGGCCATCTCTTATTCTGAGTTCACATTAGAACATTTGAAAAATCTAGATGGGAACAGGCCATTCAGCCAAACAAAGCTAGCCAGTCCTGTCCACTTGATTCTTCTTAAATAACATCAAGCCAAGCTTTGAAGGTCCCTGAAGTCCTACTGTCTACCTCACTACTTGGTAGCTTATTCTAAGTGTCTATGGCTCTCTATGTAAAGAAAAACTTCCTAATGTTTGTGGGAAATGCACCCTTAGCAAATTTCCAACTGTGTCCCTGTGTTCTTGATGAACTCATCTCTATATATTGTGGACCACCAGGCTGGCACCGCTGCCTCAACACAACACAGACAAGCATGGCACACAAGTTCAAGGTACACACTTGTTTTTTATTTTCTTTTTTACCTCGTGGGAAACTCCTTCCCCCATTTCCCACAAGTACAGCACAGTACAGTCTCACAAGCACAATGCACCAAACACAATACTCTTCCTTCTTTTTCTCTCTTTCTTTCTTCTCCACTCCTCTGGTCAAGCTTCGTCTTCCTCCTCCCGACTCTGGCTCCTCGAGTAGTGGCTGCTGGCTCCTTTTATACTGCACCCGGAAGTGCTCCAGGTGCTTGATGACCTAGTTTCCGACAGCACTTCACTCTGGCCACACTTGCTCCCCCGGTCCTACCAGTGTGGAGGCGTCCTGGCCAGGCATGCTACTATATATAAAATCCCATGTCTGTTTGTCTGTATGTCTGTCTGCTTTTCACAAGAGAACTACTTAACGGATTTAGATGAGGAGTTTTTCATAATTTGCTTGAACATTCCAGTTGATTTTGTGACTTCCCTCATCACGCTATGTATCACAGTTCACTTGCAGGAGTGATTTATGCGCACTAATCTGAGACAGAGGCTGTGGGCCGAGACGAGGGGGAAGCATGGTGTCAGGAGTAGGGATCTGGGTGGGGTTCTCCTCATTCACGCACAAGCGTCCATTTGAGTTGGCTTACCTGTCACCACGTTTTGGAGAGTACCTTGCCTCCGCTTAACTAGTGATACCTGTTTGTTTATTGATTTTTAAAGTTTGTCTTGTTTCACTACTACGTGGGCAGTGCTGCACAGGACAGTTAGTTTTAAAATAAAAATAAATAAAAGTCACAATCTCCTGTACTAATTCCCTTCATAATTTTAAACACTTCTGTAATGTCTCCTCTTGATCTTCTTTTGCATAAACTGAAAAGGCTCAGCTGTTTTAATTTTTCTTCATAAGTCATCCTTTGTAGCCCTGGAATCAGCCTAGTCGCTCTTCTCTGGATGTTTCTAGCGCTGTTATGTCCTTTTTGTAACTTGGAGACCAAAACTGCACACAGTACTCCAGATAAAGCCTCTCCAGTGCATTATAAAGCTTGAGCTTAATACTCCTTCGACCTGTCCACTACACATCGTGCTATATAACCTAACATTCTGTTAGTCTTCATAATGGCTTCTGAATACCGTTCTGGAAGTTGATAGTGTCAAATCCACCACGACTAAAAAATTCTTCTCATATGGTGTACTTTCAATTTTCAGACCTCCCATTGTGTACTCAAACCTAACATTTTTACTTCCTGTGTGTAATTCTTTACATTTACTGACATTAAATTTCATCTACCACAAATCTGCCCAAGCCTGTATGCAGTCCAAGTCTCTCTGCAGGGATTCAATGGATTCAGGATTATCTGCCAATCCACCTATCTTGGTATCATCTGCAAACTTAACCAATTGGTTACTTATATTCCTATTCAAATTATTTTTATATATATTAAAAAAGGCAGTGGCCCTAGCACTGACCCCTGTGGAACACCACTCTTAACATCGGCCAGTTCTGATGAGGTTACTTTTGCTATAACCCTCTGCTTCCTGTGTCTGAGCCAATTCTGCACCCATCTAAAAACATCACCCTGAACTCCCACTTCTTTTAGTTTGATGCCCAACCTCTCATGTGGCACCTTATCAAATGCTCTCTGAAAGTCCAGATAAATAATATATCATATGCTCCACTTTGATCATACCCTTTTGTTGCTTCCTGATAGAATTCCAGTATGTTAGTAAAACATGACTTCCCTCTTCTGAACCCATACTGCCTCTTCAATAAAACTCCTGTACTTGACATGTGTTGCTCAATCTTATCCTTAATAATTCCTTCCATTAATTTTCCTGTGATGCACTGTAAGCTTACTGGTCTATACTTGCATGGATCTGCCCAGTCACCCTTTTTATATAACGGAATAATATTTGCCATTATCTAGTCCTTCTGAATTTCTCCAGTGCACAGTAACTTACTAAAAATATATGTCAAGGGTTTATATATGTACTCGCTAACATCCTTAAGAACTTGAGGGTAAATATTATCTGGTCCTGGAGATTTGTTTGATTTCAGCCAATTTAATCTAGGCAGTACTTCTCCCTCCACGATTTCTAAATCCCTCATTAACTCTGTAGTAGTCCCATTTACTGCTGGGAGGTTATCCACTTCCTCACTTGTGAAAATCAATGGAAAATGCAAGTTTAGAGCATTTGCTATTTCACTGTATTTTTTAATTCCCATTTACTATTCCATATGCATTTCACCTCCTAAATGTTCTTTTACTACTAAAAAACTGTGTGAGGGATGGCCAGATGGAGCCATCCCTGCAACATGGAGGGGCCCCGAATTCCAGCAGGGCATCATGGAACTTGGAGTCTTTCATCACAGCCCTGCTGGATATCGTGGGGGCCGCCAGGGGATGCTGCAGGGAGGCTCAAGGACTTGTATTTTCCATATAACCTGGAAGTACTTCCCAGTCACGGGGACAGAAGAAATGGCGTACTTCTGGGTTGAAGAAGAAAAGGAGTTTTCACTCGACCCGGAAGTGTTATAAAGTCACTTGAACTGAGGGACAGAAACACTTCCGGGTCAAGTACTATAAAAGGACTGTGGGAAACCCCAGCAAGTCGAGCTGAGTTGGGAGGAAGGGTGACTGAGCTGCTGGGTGGAGTGGAGGAATTGTTATTGTGATTATTATTGATTGTTTATTGAGAATTGTGGAGTGGAGTGTGCTTTGTGCACTTATTTATAATAATAAAGTCAATATTTGGACTTTTATCTGGTGTCTGACGAGTGGTCTGAGAGTTCAAGGGGACGACAGTGCCCCCTATCTGTCACAACTGAAAGAATCTATTTGGGTCATTTTTAATTTTATCTGCTATATTCCTATCTAACTATCTTTTAGCCTCCCTAATATCCTTCTTAATGGTTGCCCTCATGCTCTCATATGCCCTACAATTCACACTGGAGTTATTAGTCTTATGCCTTATATAACTGTTTTATCTTTTGCAGCTTATTTTTTTAACTCTTTATTAACCCACTATGGAGTTTTTTTTTTTTGGTTTGTTTTTTTTTTCATTTCCCTCTAATTACAAATTTAGGTATGTATCTCTCCTGCATTACATGCAAAATGTTTTTAAACCTGTTCCACTGCTCCTCGACAGTCTCCACACTTAAAAGCTTATCCCAATCTGTCCTCTTTATACTTTACCGCATCTGCTCAAAATTTTCCCTACCAAAGTTAAACTTAACAGTTTTAGTCATTGCATCCGCATTTTTCCAAAACACTGAGAACTGTATTATATTTTGGTCACTTCACCCTTATGGTTCAGTCACCTCTACACCCTCAATTCTATCCTGATTATTACAAAATACTAAATCTAGACAGGCTTCACCCTACATTGGTGCTTTTACCTACTGTGTTAAAAACAGTCATTGATTACTCCTAAAATCTCCTGGGGCCTCATGCATAATGGCATGCGTAGAACTCACACTAAAACATGGCGTATAGACAGAAGTGGAAATGTATGTATGCACAAAAAAATTCAGATGCACAAAACCATGCATAAGCCAACTTCCACGCACATTAGGTCCATAAATTCCAATCAGTGTGAAAAGTGATGCAACTGTACCTACCTGCTATCCCACCTTGACTCCTCCCAGAAGTTTGCATATTTTAATATGCAAATCAATATAAATAGCACCTTCCTTGTTCAGTGTTTGGTTAAAAGACAATGGCAAAAGCGCGTGAAACAACTGAATTTCAGCGAATGTGAAGTGGAGGCAAGTAAAAATGTACTATTTGTTGACTTAAGCAGTGGTATAAACAACAAAAGGAAGTTGATCGAGAGATACAGAGTGGTGGGAAAACTCAAAAGTTCAAGTTCAGAAAGTCAAACAATGCCCGAAATAAAAAAGAAGTGGTAAGATATCAAAATCACACCTCCACAGAGCCGCAGACACTGATTATCTGTGAAAAGATAAGCTGGGACTCTAAATAGCTAGTAACCAGACAGACACATACCTGCTTTCTCACGTTTACAATTTACTGGGCAACTAGTTCATAACTGTGCCTGAAAAACTTCTAGATTTTACCAAGTAAGGGCAAGCTAACTGGGACATCATACTAAAATTTCAAAAGTATCCTGATAAATGAAAAGTTTATAAATTGAAGATTTTTTAGAAGACTTGTAAACAAAAAGCACCCACCCAAGTCTTGTGTTCCATATTTTATGTTAAAATTAGTGCTGAGCAGCGATTAAAATTTTTAATCGCAGTTAATCGCATGATTGTTTGTGATTATTCACAATTAATTGCAGACAATCACATTGTTATATGCAAAATTCAATAATGAACTCAAAAGTAGTGTATTCCGTGTATGTGGTTTGCAAACACTTTAAACAAATAAGGTGCTTTTTAACAGTAGTATTCCCTTTACATAGTAGCAATTAAAATATTTCTTGTAAATCTCAACTTAAACATTAATGTAATCAAATCAAATATAAAACCAAAGCTATTTTCCCCTGCTAGGGCATTAATGTTTTATCTAATTTGTTATAGAAAAACAAGTTACCCTCAGAAGCCAGAGCTACGATCACAACATTATAACAGGCACCTTCCGAGCAACAGCCAAGTTAACATTTCTAAATCTGTTTTCTTTTTTATCTGAACAGATACCAGCAGAAACATTTTCTTTTATCAGGGTGCAGCATAAACAGTCTATGTTCAGTAACAACTCTTTCAGGGCTAATATTTTTTACAAAAACCTCAGTTTTCTGAAAAGCACACAAAGCAATGGTTTCACACATAAATCAACATAAAAAGTCTGTTGCTGCCTGTTGTGCCTGCTGTTGGAGCCTGTTTGCAGTTTGCGGCAGCAGCAGCAGCACGGAAGGTGGCTCGATGGCCAGCAGGAATACATGGTAGGCTGGCTGCCTAGCTGTCTTTGTGTGACAGGTGAGCGGGGGTGGCAGTTGCAGTGAGACGCAATATGGTTTATACCTCCTGTCATCGTGTCTGTCCTCCTAAGCAAAGTTGCCATAAGTGAATCAGCTACATGAACGTGTTCAGCACCACAATCAGCTGGGGACTGATCAGCTGATGCTGGTACTTCACTTTTGTTTTTGATCTACATCTCCAGAATCACTTGCATCAAAATCAGAGTCCGACAAATCAGAGTCCGATTCAGTGATAATATGAAAAAAGTCACCCACAGATTACAGTACTTTGCTTTGAGCATTCACTTTGGTATCTCTCCACATGCCATTTTAGAAGCTGTTTGCTCTTCGCTACACATGCACACGCAGGGAATTGAGGTCAAATCAACAAAGCTAAGTTTCCTTCTAGCAAAAGTGAATTGAAAGGTGCTGTAACAAGATTATCACTGATCTCTACGAATCGCTAGCGACTCTGAGGCTTTCAAAATAATAATAATAATAACAAAATCTGCATTAACGCACAATAAAATAATTGTTGCCATTAATTAATTAATGCGTTAACGTGATAATAATGCGTTAACTTGCCCAGCCCTAGTTAAAATAAAAGCTATAGAATTCCTGTGGTTATTAATAGATTATTTCACGCTGTATTTTTAAACAAGTCTGATTTGGGTACCTTGATGTAAGACCTCATCTACAGAGAAAGATTAAAAATAAAGAAGGAGTCATATATTGTCAAAGAAATTATTGGCATTATCAAAGGCAAAACCAATAATTTAGTTATTAACATTGGCCAATTCCTCCTCTTACCTACACACTTCTCTACAATTAGGTGTGTACTCCAACTGTTTTATTTCTCATTGGAATTTATTTTGTATAATAAACTTCATATTTTTGATTAAAGACCTTATTTTTCTTATTTTCTTCTAGGTCACCACGATAATTTAGTTTTTTTTAGAAAGCCAACATGGTTCTAATAGCATACTAAATTTTAGCTCTAGCTCAATTTGCCACCTAGTGCAACTTTCTACTGAGCTCCACTATGACCATCCTGTAATTCATTGCAGCACAGGCAAATGAGAATGCGTCCTGCAGTATGCCATTAGAGTGTTGGATTGTGTCCACTATTTTCATCTATTAATTTGGAGTAGTAATCAGAGACTGCCCTTTTCAGAGGTTTCTTACAATGTTTAATACTTTTAGGCCATATAGACCTCTAAACATTCAGCTTTGTTTTTTATTTGTTTATTTACGCACTGATGTTTGGCATTTTAATATAAGTGGTATCATTAAACTATGGTGAATCCCCTTTTAATTTAATTACCTTTTTTTTGAGCTGAGCAATTTTATCTAATGCCTGTTTCATGAATGAGTTGTAGTAATTTGTCAACTGCTCTAAATTTTTATTAGTCTGTAAGCTTAGTATTGAGGTTTTTGGGATGTCAATAAATCTTTAATTGCTGTTATTATTTAGATGTCTCACAGTTTTGCTATTTAACTGAGCAATTATTGACAATGTAATTTCACTTACACTTTTTAAGATATTTGAACTTCATCATTAAAATTTCTCTGCCTCTAAAGTGGGATTTAAGGATAAAAATAATACTATTTCCTAGCTGGCCCAGTCTTTCTGCTACTACATTACAGTGGGCTTAGAATGTCATACAAACAACCAGAATCCATTGAGATATCCAGTCTTGTGTCAAAAGATACAGGATACTGGAAGTTGCATTAGTGTAATGGCACATATTATTAGGCCCCTTATTACCAAATAACAACAACAACATTTATTTATATAGCACATTTTCATACAAATGATGTAGCTCAAAGTGCTTTCAATGAGCATCACCTGAATGTCACAGCATACCAAGACATTGTTGTTGACTATATGCATCCTATAAGGCCATAAATGGATGCATATAGTCATTTTAATGCATTTTAATGTTTTTCAAACCACTATGTTCAGCAGCATAATGAACCACAATAGAGCATGCTGAAACTGGCGCAATGAATGTGACAGTGAAAGCAGTTTACTGTGGCTTCAACTGTTCCAACATCTCATTCCAACAAAGTACCTTTTGGCAGAAGTAGTACAGGACATTTGCAGCATGAATCTGGGACTGAAAAAATCTGTAGGAAATCCATGATGCCAATAAATGTTTCCAGCATCTGGGTGAATCCATGTCTCAAAAAAGTTCAGGCTGTTCTAGAGGGGTCTTATCCAGTACCAGATAAATATACCAAAGCGGTTCTGTATATACACCACATCTAAACCCAGACACACCTGCTGAGACACAAGTCCTGTGTTCAACAATATAGCCACCAGCAGTACACATTTTCTCCTTCCATTTCCTTCTGCTCCTCAGTAGGCAAACTTAATTCACCTTCTCTACTGACTCTGACTTGCCTGGGTGTGGTAAAGCACTCCTTTTTAACCCGGACAGGGCAGTGGCCAAGATGAAATTCTGGATCATCTAGAAGATCCATCTGAAAGCCCACAAGGACCCCAACAGGGTTCCCCCCCAGAACTACAATTCCCATGAATCCCTGCATTTGTCCAAATGAGTGCTACACCAGAGAGATGCTACCACCCAGGATACTGGTGGAACCCATGGCCCAATATCATCCTCTGTCCTTCCATCATACCAGCTTCCTGACTGGGAAATGGAAACGCAACCATCCTGGCCAGGTTAAACATCTATCCATTCATGCCGTCCATCAATGGTGGCCTCCCAACCAGAAAAAGTAAACACTACCCATCTCAGTTGAGATGCCTTTCTATTTCTGGTGTCCATTACAATATATTGTATATGGAGTGCCATTAAAGAGTATTTTATCCTTCCTGATTCCCCTTATTGCTTTTGAGGCTGGATGTTTTTACATCCACATTAAAAATTTAATATTAATAGCTACCTGAGTAAACAAAGAGCACAATTTTAATTTAACTCAAAGGTTGAATAAACAAATTAATTAACACCAGCTAGCAGTGTCAGAAATGTAATTGCCCACTTACATGTTATAAATAGTGTCATCAGCTTCAGCTGCAATGACTGCAACCAGTCACCTTCTATAATTAAATATCCCCAGTCTTCTACATTGCAGTGAATGAATTTTTGACCACTCTTCATTAAATTGCTGCTTTAATTCAGATGTTGATGAGTTTTGAAGCATAAACTTCAGTTTTTTAGATTTAGAATTAGATCTGGGCTTTGACTAAGCCAAACAAAAACTTAACTTTTTTGTTTCTCTTCAGCCATTTTAGTGTGGACTTGTTTTGGTTTTTTGGATCTTTGTCTTACTTTATGACCCAACTCTGCTTCAGCTGCAGTTCACACAAAACTGTCCACAAGGTTCTCTTTAAAAATTTTCTGGAACTCAGTATAATTCACACTTTCTTCAATTATGGCAAGTTGTGTAGGTATTGATACAGAAAAGCATCCTCATACCACCAATCTAACACCATCATATCTGACTAATGGTACTGCCATGTTTGCTTTATGCAAGACATAATGTGGTCAGTGTTGTCCTTACAATATCATTCCAAAAAGCTGGAGGATGATCCTGATACATGCTGGCAAATGATAATTAAATATTAATGTTCTTCTAGGTTGGCAGTGGTTTCTGTTTTGCTACACCACAGCAAAGCCCATTCTTGCCAAGCATCTTTTTTATTGTCAAGTTATGAAGCTGATCTTGGCTAAATTAAGAGAAGTTTGCTATTCTTCATATTTTTTTAGAATGCTTTTCGACTTCCTGAATGATTTTCCATTTGGAAATTAGAGCTCCCACTGAGGTTTGGTGGAGTCCCACAGTCTTAGAATTGGCCTTGCAGACATTTCCAGATAGATGAATCACATCAACTTTTTTTTTTCTGATCTCTTTGAGAATTTACTATTAACTTGGAAATATGTATTTGTTGAATTGTTGTCCTAGAAACTTAACTCTGATTTTAAGGGTCAAAATAAGATTGGTTTATGATAAGCAGGGCAGGCTATTATCAAACCTGTCTGTATTCAATCAGCTAACTCTAATAAGACCCACTAATTGGGTTGATTTAACTAGGGGCCAATTATTTTTTCACATGTTAAATAGTGTTGAATAATTTTGTTCATTAGATGATTGAAGTACGTTAGATGTAACAAAATATTAGATTTCGGTTTAGCATGTAGCGCTGCTGCCTCGCAGTTGGGAGATCTGGGGACCTGGGTTCGATTCCCGGGTCCTCCCTGCGTGGAGTTTGCATGTTCTCCCCGTGTCTGCGTGGGTTTCCTCCGGGCGCTCCGGTTTCCTCCCACAGTCCAAAGACATGCAGGTTAGGTGGATTGGCGATTCTAAATTGGCCCTAGTGTGTGCTTGGTGTGTGGGTGTGTTTGTGTGTGTCCTGCGGTGGGTTGGCACCCTGCCCAGGATTGTTTCCTGCCTTGTGCCCTGTGTTGGCTGGGATTGGCTCCAGCAGACCCCCGTGACCCTGTGTTCGGATTCAGCGGGTTGGAAAATGGATGGATGGATGGATGGAGGGTTTAGCATGTGAAAATAATCATTGTGCAAAATCGGCAAGAATAGTCAATTTTGGAAAGGGATAAATACTTTTTCAGTGCAATCTATACAGTGTGTATACATTGTATATATTGCACTGAAAAAGTATATATATGTATATTTATTATATGTATTATATATATATATATATATATATATATATATATATATATATATATATATATATATATATATATATATATTGTGGCAGACGTCCAAAGGCCGGCGGCAGCCTTGCTGAAGTCCACAGGGGCTCAGATGGCACAGGGTCTCTTTGTATCCCATAAGGAGACCCATACTGTCAGTGCACCTCAGAGTAAAAAGAGGAGGATCTGGAAACGGAGGACCGGGTCTCCTGACAAAATGCAGGTACACTCACCTGCAGTTGAGAGCCACCCTCTGCAGGTGCAGAGGGGAGCCCCTAACCTGGCAAGGAACAAGGCGGAGTGGACATTCCCCATTTGTTTTCATTCCTTGAGGGCACAAGGGAGGGGAGTGCGTTGGTGTTATGAGTGCCACAGCACTAATCATACTTGGAGACACTGTCCGCATAGGGTTGCGGAGGATGCCTGGAGGTGGCACCAGGGCAGCGTCTCTGGACCTTTCTATTCCTTTTTAGGAGAAGCCTGTGGACTCCAATGCACCGACCCCCTCACAGGAAAGGAACCAGCCCTCGCAGGACGGGCCGCTTTATCTGGGGGTGGGGCAGTGTGGCAGACGTCCAGGGACCTTGCCCCAATGGGACGCCTGGATCAGGGAAGGACCGGGAAAGGGGCAATATCTCCCATGGGCGCAAGAGGGCAGCCCCCTGATTTCCATCAAGGGCCACGGATATGGAGCTGGAAAGCTCAACCCTGTGGGGATACGTGGCCCAACCAAGGGGCCACCTGGATGGTTCCCGAGCCCTGGAGGAACTACGTACGCCTGGAGTGCTTCCGGGTGCAAGGACAGCACTTCCGCCACACCAGGAAGTGCTGCCGGAAGACCATCACCAAGCACCTGGAGCACATCCGGGGCATGATAAAAGGGGCCGCCTCACTCCCTTCGAGGAGCCAGAGTCAGGAGGAGGAAAACGGAGCTTGTGAGAGAGGAGTGGAGGCGGCTGAAGAGACATAAGACTGAGGAGTCATGAGTGAACTGATGGAGCCATAATTTGTACATAATTGTAAATAAACCCGTGTGTTTTGGACATTGGTTTCGTGTCTGTCTGTGGCCGGGCTATCTGTTGCAATATATATATATATATATTGTGGAGGATTGCCGGCTTTCCAAACCGGCCCTCACCCCCAGGCCGCTAGGAGGAGCCCTCCGGACAGCATATTGGTGCCCCGAGTTCCAGCAGGGCCTCATGGACTCTGTAGTTTTTATACACAGCCCTGCTGGATACCTTGGGGGCCGCCAGGAGTCGCTGCGAAGGGCCTCATGGACTCTTTTCTGCCCTATAACCCGGGAGTGCATCCCAGTCACGTGAACTGGAAGAAGCGATGTGCTCCCGGGATGAAGAAAAGGACTTTGCCCTGACCCGGAAGGAAAACGGACTTGTGGGTTTGGCTTGGAGCCACTTCCGGGTCAGGGGCTTTAAAAGGACTCTGGGTGAGCCCAGACATTTGAGCTGAGCTGGGAGGTAGGGTGGCGACGTGTCTGGGAGAGGAGGTATTGGTTATAGAGAAGAGTATTGTGTTTATGAGTGTGTGGAGGAGAGTGCTTGGTGCACTACTGTACAACAACAAAATAAAAAGTTATTGTACTTTCACCTGGTCTGAAGAGTCGTACCTGAGGGTTCGAGAGGTGGACACGAGCATCTACTGCTACACTATATATATATATATATATATTGTGACAGACGACCGGCTATGGACTCCGGTCGTCACCCCCAGGCCGCTAGGAGGAGCCCTCCGGACAGCATATTTGTGCCCCGAGTTCCAGCAGGGCCTCATGGACTTTGTAGTGTTTTGACACAGCCCTGCTGGATACCTTGGGGGCCGCCAGGAGTCGCTGTAGGGGGGCTAGTGGGCTCTGGCATGCCCTATAACCCGGGAGTGCATCCCAGTCACGTGACTGGAAGAAGCGATGTGCTCCCGGGATGAAGAAAAGGACTGTTTGCACTGACCCGGAAGGAAAACGGACTTGTGGGTTTGGCTTGGAGCCACTTCCGGGTCAGGGGCTATAAAAGGACTCTGGGAAGCCCAGAACACCGAGCTGAGCTGGGAGGTAGGGTGGCGACGTGTCTGGGAGTGGAGGATTGTTTATTGAGAAAGAGTATTGTTTATATGAGTGTGTGGATGAGAGTGCTTGGTGCCACCGTATAATTATAAAATAAATATAATTTATACTTTCACCTGGTCATCAGAGTGGTACCTGAGGGTTCGAGAGGTGGACACGAGCCTCTACTGCTACAATATATATATATATATATATATATATATATATATATATATATAATATATACATAGACAGACAGTGGAATTTGATTTTACATTTTAAGTAATACTTGCATCACAGGAATTCTCATAAAATCTTCCAGAGAAACACAGTAACTTTGCCTTTGCACAGAGGTGCTTCATTTACACTTTAAAATATCGTAACTTTCATTTTCACTTTAAAGACAAATCCAAGTGATTTTATCTTCTAGAATAGCATGTCTGTCACCAAGAATGTCAAACTCAAAGAATGGCTATTGATAAATGGCAGAGCTGTATGCTGGCCAAGACATCAAGGAAGCTGTAGCTAGAGCTGGAACTCAAAAGAGTTGCTTTTACACAGATACCTCATTAGTCTCAACAAAGCCACATAGCAAAATCACCCACAGGAGCTTATTAGTAATCTTTTAATTGACAGTCAACTTTATATGCATGAAGGAAAAAACATTTTTAGCATAACAATGAGACAGGCCCAAAGCATAAAACTTAAATTTTTATTTAGAAATCTAAATATAGAAAGAAAACATTTTAAAATAAGTGATAAAATATTGCTTGAGTATAATATTGAAAAATATACAAAGCCAAAAGGCTTAGTTTGACAGTATAATGAAAAGATACTTCCTTGCAGTCCTAGAATAAAGTTACGAAGATGATCTCAGAAGAAAACCTATATTTAGCATGTAGATGAGTGCTGAATAAATAATATTACAGCGCACTCTAGTGTTGAAAACATTTGCAGTTCGAAATTGAATGTTCTCTAATGCAATTTTAATATAACTAACATTAGTTTAAAAATCAAGTAATATATAAAACAGAGTATTTTATTATTATTTGTAAAATTCAACATATTGTTTATGAAAACAATAATTTACCAGAATAAAATCTAGTTAGACACACATTATATTGATATTGCATCAATATGGCATTTTGTGATAGTCATATGTTTTGAACTCAATTATGGGGCTTCAGATCTAACAGAGAAACAAATGCTAGACAGAGGCAGCTAGCTAGACGCAGAACTCCATTTCTTTGTTGAAGAGTGTCTTACATACACACACACACACACACACACACACATATATACACAGTCATACTAGCCTGATTTAGAGTTAACAATTAATCTAGCCGCATATGCTTACACTTGGCAGGAAACTGAAGTATCTAGACAAATGCAGGCATACACGGGGAGAATATGGTCTATTTACAAATACCTTGACTAAAATTTTGCTAAAGAAAGTGCTGAGATAAGTGTATTAAATGTGCAGGTCAGTTTCATAATTATTAAAACAGAATGAACAAAATGAAAAAAAAAATGGTAAACAAAATGTATTTATTTTTTGAGGAACATTAAACTGAAAGTTCATGGCAACACTGTATCTGTATAATTGACCACTTAAACATTCACCCCCCTTTAATATTACACACCTAAATTGTCACTGGTACAGCCGATTTGTTTTCAGTAGTCACACAATTAGATCTTTTTAGAGTACCTGAGTGAGGTGAAGGGGTTTTAGTACTTTGTAGAATTAATGTGCCTTATTTGGAAGGTCCAATTACTGTTAAGTCAGTGTGGTGGACTAATCTACACAATGAAGACAAAAGAATGCTCCAAGCATCTCCTTGAAAAGGCAACTGGCAACAACAAGATACAAAAAAATATCCAAGTCACAAGTCCAGTTAAATAAATCATTAAGAAATTGACAGAGTAAGACACAGCTGTAAATCTGCCTAAAGCAGGCAGCCAACAAAAACTGACTTATCAAGGCAAAGACTAGACAAGGAGGCTACCAAATGAGCTGTGAAAATTCTGAAGGAGTTACAGGCTACATTGTATAAGATTTTAGAGACTGTGCAGGTAACAACTGATGCCCACTCATAGCTTTATGGGAGGGGATGAAGACAAAGCCTCTGTTTCAAAACACACACACATGACTTGGGTAGAAATTACAGAAGGCACATGGTAGACTCTTAAGTTGACTAGGAAAAGGTTCTATGGTCTGATAATATCATTATCAAAAAAACACCATTCTCGTAAAGCATGGTTAAGGCAGCCTTATCATATTTTTGGGATGCCTCTCTGCATCAAGTCCTAGAAAACCTTTGAGGGTAGAAGGTAAAATTAATGTAACAAAATGCATGGAAAATACTAAAGGAAAATGTGATGCAGTCTGCAATAAACATGTACATTGGGAAATTTGTATTAAAACAAACAACGACCCCAAGCATGTAGCCAAAGCTACACAGGAATGGCTTTAAAACAGCAAGTGGCCAAGTCAGGGTGCAGATCTCAGTCCACTTGAGAATATGTGGCTGGACTTTTAAAAGGCTGTTCACTTGTGATGCCCCAGCAACTTGATAGAGCAAAGTGTCCACAACATGCAACAAAGCTGACAGAGACCTGTGCACAGAGGCAAAGTTGTCATGGCTGTCAAAGATGTATCTACTAAACCAGGGGTCTCCAACTCCAGTCCTGGAGAGCTACTGTAGTTACAAGTTTTCATTCTCTTTTCTTAATTAGTGACCAGTTTTTGCTGCTAATTAACTATTTCCCTCTATTTTAATTGACTTTTCTTGAGACGCTGACTGCTGAATTGATTCTTTTTTCCTTAAACGGCACCTAAACATAAATTTGATTTGAAGTGCGCCAACAGATGACCAACTAAGCTGGGGCCACAAACTCCAACTAACTTCACTTTCACATTCAGTTTCTTAACTTGAAGCCAAGTCTCGTTGCTAATTAAACTCATTATTTAATTCCATGGCACTCATTCTGCCATGGCAGACATTTCCAAAAGTGTTGAATTTCTTTTTTAAGAGTGCTGTCAAAATGTTTTGTGAACCTGAGCAGATCAACATGACTGAGGCCTTTACCTTTCTTTATTTTCAGTTATTGTGTGATGGATGCAGGTTGTTGTTTATGTGTTGGTACATTTTGTGTCTTAATATTGTTTGGTTGTTAAGGAAAAAAGAAATAATTAAGGGGCCTGAGTCTTTAGATGTGCATTAATTAAAATTAAGGCAAAGAGTTAAATAGCAGAAAAATCTGGTCACTAATTAAGAAAAGGGTTAGAATGAAAACCTGCAGCCACAGTAACTCTCCAGGGACCTCATGTACAACGCCGTGCGTAGAACTCACACTATAACATGGCGTAAGCACAAAAGCGGGAATGTGCGTACGCACAGAAAAATCCAGATGCAGGAATCTGTGCTCACGCAAACTTTCATGTTCTTCCACTACATAAATCCCGATCAGCGTGAAAAGTAACGCACGTGCACGCACCTTCTGTCCCGCCCCAACTCCCCCCAGAATTACGCCTCTTTGAATATGCAAATCGATATAAATAGCCTTCTGTGAAAAGACAATGGGAAAAGCATGGGGGAAAATATAAGAATTTCAGCGAATACCAAGTGGAGGCAAAGGAAAAACGTACTATTTGTTGGTTTAAACAGTGGTATAATCAACAAAAGGAAGTTGATCGAGTGACATAGTGTCGGAGAAACTCGAAAGCTCAAGTTCACAAAGTCGCACAGTGCCCGAAATAAAAAAGAAGTCACATATCAAAGTCGGCGTGAAAAGGCGACTTGTAGCCCACCGTCTGAGTGTCATATGAAAGCTTATTAGGGTACAGAGAAAAAAAAATAGGCACACAGTGGGAAAAAAGCACGAAATGTCAACTTTAATCTCGAAATTTCCACTTTAATCACGTAGTTTATTTTGTCATTAAAGTAGAACATCATAAACTTCATCTTAAAATTGTTTATTTTACTAGTTTCTCAAGTAGCACGTTAAATGCTTTGTTCTGTATTTGATCTTCTATGTGCTCTATGTGTGTGAATCACTACGTGCTTCCGTTCTCTCTCTTTCTCCGACAGGACACAGAATCCATTGCATTCGTGATATTACAGCTCATACATAATTAAAATACTGAGATGTATACGTGATATCTTTTTCATGATGATAGGAATGAAAGCATGTTATTAAACATGGGAACACGGTGGCGCAGTGATTGTTCATATCTCACGCAAGAGGCTTGCTGCGCCATGTGCGACCTTCGATGAAATAATTTATTATAGAAGTACTGTCCCTTTCAAACGTACTAACCTCCAATTCCTGTCCTTACTTTTCTTTCTCCAAATACCCAATCGCCACACAATCAGCTCTGCAATAGACGTTAAGCCATCTGTAAGCTTAGAACGCCGATTCTTCAAAACTTTTAAGGAACATTGAAATATCTTCGTAGTACATGTTTAATTATTCTATCCATCTATCCTTCCAGTGTCGCGTCAGCACCAGCAATAATACAGTGCAAGGCAGGAGCTATCCGTGAACTAGCTAGTGCTGTGGCACCGTGTCCTCATATGTTTAATTATTAACAATACAGATTATGTAAATAAAGTTAAAGTTTTATCTGTATAGTATAAGCAACATATTTTGCTGCATTTCATCTTAAAAATGATATCGTCATCATACGCGCTTTATAAAGTGGCGCAGGTTGTGCAATATTATAACTGTAGTGCAAGTTTACAGTGGGGTAATTGTACTTATAAGTACAAACAGTTCTACAAGGAGCACTTGATGGACTGATTGAGTGCGTTTATAGTTCTTGGGATGAAACTGTTTCTGAAATGCGAGGTCCGTACAGGAAAGGCTTTGACGCGTTTTGCCGGGTTTCTGAGGCAGCGTGTGCTTGAAACTGTATACCGATAATTCTCTTTCCGATCAGCTGCTGCTGTGATTCCCCACTCAGATACAGTGATATAAATACTCCGAGTGGTGCAGTAAGAGTAATATGGAAAAAGATGATCCGCTGTGGCAACCCTTAACGGGAGCAGCGAGCGTAACAACACTAAAGCAGTTATGGTATTTGGAATACTATGGCTATTCCCTGGACCATTATATTGCTACAGGTTAATTACAATCAGATGCATTACATTAATAAACAATATGCAGTTAATTTCAGTGTATTTATAAAGCCGCGTCAGGAATGTGGGTCTAAGAAAGAAAGGGTGACCACACAGGAACAGTAGCACTGCTTTGACGCTGGGTGCCGCCAGTCTGCAAAACCGAGCGCAGAAATTGCGTACGCCAGGGTATGAGGTACCGTGGAAATGTGCGTGGCTTTACGCCAAGTTTAGGTTTTATTACATTTCTGTGCGTATACACCGTTTATACATGAGGCCCCAGGACTGGAGTTGGAGACCCCTGAACTAAACACTGACTTGATGGGAGTGAATACTGATATAATAAATTATTTTGTGTTTTGTGTTTATAATCTTTGCAAAATTCGTTTTCACTTTGACACAAAGTCTTTTTTTCTTTTGATCAATTTAAAAAAATGTCAAATTAAATCCACTCTGATTCAATGTTTCTGAATAATAAAATGTGAAAACTTACAAGAGGTGAAGATTTGTAATAGGCACTGTATCGCACATATGACATTCAGTGACATTTTATTTATAGCAATATAGGTGTAATTGACACTTCAATATTTAGAAAATAGAACAAAGTCAAGAGTTAGAATTCTGAAGAGGTAGTGAAGATCAATTTAATGGTTTCTCATTCTTGCTACTGCCTAATTGTGGTTTTGGCAGCCCCAGTTTCTCCCAGTAACAAGCACAGGAGAGGGAAACCAACCAAGCACCGTTCAAGTGGTGCCTAATGTTGAATTTCAGAAGCCCTTGATTGTATGTTTTTGATTAAATTTCTTTTTAGAAAACAATAACAGTAGAGTGATGTAAAGTGTTAGCCATTTATGGATTCAATGAGAAGTTAAGCAAATGACACCTTCTATTGGCTAGCTTAATAGATTACTATATGCAAGCTTTCAATGCAGCTCAGACCCCCTCTTACACCTTATCTGAAAAAGGGGCATGAGCTGCCCTGAAAGTCTGTATATTATAATCTACTAAGTTAGCCAATAAAGGATATCATTTTGCATCACTTCAATTGAACAGAAAACAGTAAGAAATTCAAAGTAAAAAAAGCAATACTCAAACTCAAAAGGCCAACCTTTGTACTCACATGGAATATCATGTGCACCAGACTTAAAGAAAAGTTCAATTTAGCTAGAATCAATGCATTAACAAAAAAAATCAGAATACCAAAATTTATATCTAAACCAAAAGCTAAATCTACATACATCTGTAGAAACTGTTTGTTTTAGATGAAGTCTTTCTCTTTAGTTCTGACAACACGGTATGCAAGGTACCATCTTTAAAATAGCAGTGTCATGACCTCACAGGTTGTGGGGGCCTTTCTAAACACAGTGTGGTTTATGGTGGCACCCATGCAAACCAACATTTAAAAAGGCAAAAAAAGACAAACAAAGTGGTAAAGTGACTACATCATACAAAGACATACAGACACAGAGAACAAAGATACATAAACTAACAAAGAACTATAGATACATGGAAAACATTTCTAATTAGTGTGGTAGACAGTAGGACTCCTAGGTAGATAGGACTGGTAAGCTTTATTGGACTGAATAGCTTGTTGTCCTCAAAATGTTCTTATCACCAGAATACTGATAAACATTTCAAGTGCAAAACATAAGACAACTGATACCAAAAAATAATCTTAATAAATCCCAAACAAAACCCATTTCATACAGATACTTACCCTTCACCCCTCTAAGTTATTTAATCCAAATCACAAAACAACAAAAAATGTATCTGAATCCCAATTATGAAATCAGCCATTGTCATGAAATGTAACATCACAAATTGAATAAAAGAAAGAGAATTCTGAACAACAGAACCAGACACAGTACCAAAGCAGCAGAAACTCCATGAGAGTCCTACATATTGCCATAATAAGAACCAACTCAATTCCATAAACCCAAGCCCATGTTCCCTCTCCATCCCTCAATAAAGAAAACTAAACAGTAATTGAAGTGGATGCTCATACAAATTCAAATTTGTTACCATTTTCAAGTGAGGCAACCACAACTCAAAAAAACCCCCCTCATATTTATATACCCTCAACATGAATAAAACAAGAACTTCTTAAAAATACTGCTCATCTTCACTGTCAACATCCATCCATCCATTATTCAACCCGCTATATCCTAACTACAGGGTCACAAGGGTCTGCTGGAGCCAATCCCAGCCAACACAGGGCACAAGGCAGAAAACAAACCCTGGGCAGGGCTCCAGCCCACCGCAGGGCGCACACACACACACACACACACCAAGCACACACACACTAGGGACAATTTAGGATCGGCAATGCACTTAACCTGCATGTCTTTGGACTATGGGAGGAAACCGGAGTACCCGAAGGAAACACGTGCAGACACAGGGAGAACACACAAACTCCACGCAGGGAGAACCTGGGTCTCCTAACTGTGAGGCAGCAGTGCTACCACTGTGCCACCGTGCCGCCCTCACTGTCAACAAGTTTATAAATTACAGCAAAAAATAACATTTAGTATAATATAAAATGTGAAAGAGCAGTGTAAGAAGTTTTTAAATACAGTACAGGAGGATTTTCTCCATACCATGCCATAGTGTGGGAAAACAACAATTAAATAAATGTTACACCATGACATGGAACAAAAAGCACACCTGAGAAGAGAATGGAACTGTTCAAGTTGGAATGTGAAACTGAAGCCCAAATTTCTTTTGCTTTAGATCATTTACTGATCCAGAAAATGCAAAAGGCATGTAATAAGAGTTTATGAGCATGATGTCAGCTGCAACATCAAAGGAGTTAATCTGTGCTACTTCTTTACATTTCTGTTTCTGAAGTGGCAGGAAGCAAGCTAAAAAGCCAGGAAGTCATGTCTTTTATTTCTGATTGTAGTCCTGAGCTAATTTAGATAGATAGATAGATAGATAGATAGATAGATAGATAGATAGATAGATAGATAGATAGATAGATAGATAGATAGATAGATAGATAGATAGATAGATAGATAGATAGATAGATAGATAGATACTTTATTAATCCCAATGGGAAATTCACATTCTTCAGCAGCAGCATACTGATACAATAAATAATATTAAATTAAAGAATGATAATAATACAGGTGAAAAAAACAGACAATAACTATGTATAATGTTAAATATTAACGTTTACCCCCCCCTGGTGGAATTAAAGAGTCGCATAGTTTGGGGGAGGAACGATCTCCTCAATCTGTCTGTGGAGCAGGACAGTGACAGCAGTCTGTCGCTGAAGCTGCTCTTCTGTCTGGAGATGATACTATTAAGTGGATGCAGTGGATTCTCCATAATTGATAGGAGCCTTCTGAGCGCCCTTCGCTCTGCAACAGATGTTAAACTGTCCAGCTCCATGCCAACAATAGAGCCTGCCTTCCTCACCAGTTTGTCCAGGCGTGAGGCGTCTTTCCTCTTAATGCTGCCTCCCCAGCACACCACTGCGTAGAAGAGGGCGCTCGCCACAACTGTTTGATAGAACATCTGCAGCATCTTATTGCAGATGTTGAAGGAAGCCAGCCTTCTAAGGAAGTATAACCGGCTTTGTCCTTTCTTGCACAGCGCATCAGTATTGACAGTCCAGTCTAATTTATCATCCAGCTGCACTCCCAGATATTTATAGGTCTGCACCATCTGCACACAGTCACCTTTGATGATCACTGGGTCTATGAGGGGTCTGGGCCTCCTAAAATCCACCACCAGCTCCTTGGTTTTGCTGGTGTTCAGGTGTAGGTGGTTTGAGTCGGACCATTTAACAAAGTCATTGATTAGGTCCCTATACTCCTCCTCCAGCCCATTCCTGATACAGCCCACGATAGCAGTGTCATCAGCGAACTTTTGCACATGGCAGGACTCCGAATTGTATTGTATTGCCTTGCTGTATTGTAATGAAATCTATGCTCTTAACTTGTTGCTATTGCTCTACACTGGATTGAATAACTTTTATTTATTTCTAGACCCTGGAAATGTTGCTTCTTTTTTAACACTGAGGCAAATGCCTTTTATTTGAGCTTTAGAATACTGTGCACCACTTCTGTGTCAGTGGTAAGTGCCTGTACTGCAAGATTTAAAGGGGGTGACTGATAATCCGCGAATGAGATGAATCTGGGAATTTATTGTGCCTACCCAATACAGGAGTTATTTGCTCCCTTATGGAAAGTGTTTGGCTAAGTAGTACACTTCCTTAGACAGAGAGAGAGAGAGACATGAGGATGCTGTCCATTGGCTTTCTTGGAGAGCCTATAGTAAAGGTAAGGCCATAATTTGTGTTACTTTACCCTGCAAAACTCAATTTAGTATTTTTATTACTGTAAATATTTTTATTGTCATATTCTTAATGTTACTGTGTGACCATTTTGTATTCTGGTTAGTACTGACAAGCCCTCAAATTATGTATGTTTTTGCTTGTAGACAGCCACATTGTTTATTGTTATGACTGTTTCTGGTCACAAGACACCATGTGACATGTGACATATTATCAGTTGATTCCTTACCTATACAGAATGACAGTATGCTCATCGTCTGAGTATTTGGATAATCTTAAACAAATTCACTTGCATCGGCTATGTGAAAATTCTTTTTAGGAATCCAGACTTTGCACATTTTATTATATACTTAAATAGGTGCCATCAATGGGGGAACATTGTGTCAACTGTCTCCCCCATCCTAAATATGGAGGAGCAAAGTCTCCCAATCCTGGAGTGATACTAGATAAAATTCCCGCTGATAAAATTAAGTTTATAAGTCCATACCAGACATCTTTGAGGATATGCATTATTACTGGCTGTTGTTAAAGGCAGATGCATAGTTGTTCTGTCAGCATTACAGGTAGACTACAATAAAAGTGACAAAATTGAAAACTTATTAAGCAGAATAATAATCCATCTTCATTATAATTTAAGTCCTAAAATAATCAGATGATTTTAAGGCATTGACTGCGATGCCTGTTTTCTGCATCCATGCTGGCATATGCGGAGAAAGCAATATCACAATCTTATTAATGCATGACGTTAAACTGTTTTTCAAAAAAGAAGCCAACTAGAGAAAACCGTTTTCATGAACCAACTTCAAACATGCAAGTGTGTTGCTAAAAATACTACATGAAGACGATTTGAAGTTCAAACATGGCCATCCTTTATTTGCACCTACAGGTGGAGTCCTCCAGTGCCTTATTCAAAGCATCATAGCAATCTGAAGAAACCTAACAAAAAGCTTCCTTTTATCAGTTAAGTTCATTTACATAACACATTTCAATTGATTTTCACCAATCAGCTTTAGATAAATGGAATACTCCAGAAACACATTGTATAAAGTCCCAAACTAGTTATACATATTAAAAGTCTTAAGTATAAGAAATAAAACCTGTAATGAGTAAATTGTTATCAGAGAACAAAACACAAATTTAAGTGTTATGTTTGATCTAATTTTCTTATGTGAAATGTACTGGTACAAATGAAGTCGGGATGTTCTAGGTTAACAGCCAGGTAGTCTGAAGGACTTAACAGTGTCATGGTAATGAACAACAGTAAAAGATACTTGCCAAGTTTTAATGAAAGCTTTAATGTTAGCCCATTTTCAGACTTTTATATTTTAAATTTGAATTAAAATCAGTCTTAGCAATGTGTTCAAACCTTGAGATATAGTGTACAGTATGTTATCCTGTTTACTATCCATCCATTTTCCAACCTGCTGAATCCAAACACAGGGTCACAGGGGTCTGCTGGAGCCAATCCCAGCCAACACAGGGCACAAGGCAGGAACCAATCCCGGGCAGGGTGCCAACCCACCACAGGACACACACAAACACACCCACACACCAAGCACACACTAGGGCCAATTTAGAATTGCCAATCCACCTAACCTGCATGTCTTTGGACTGTGGGAGATAACCGGAGCACCCGGTGGAAACCCACGCAGACACGGGGAGAACATGCAAACTCCACGCAGGGAGGACCCAGGAAGCGAACCCAGGTCCCCAGGTCTCCCAACTGCGAGGCAGCAGCGCTACCCACTGCGCCACCGTGCCACCCTCCTGTTTACTATTTAATTTTAATTTGCAACTATTTACTTTACCAATTGAAGACTGGTAATAAAATACATGTAAAAGTATTTGATATTTTATATCCTTTGCCTTACATGTATCCTTGGTGTTAATCCTATGCTTTTCTTTGGTATCCTTGTGTGTCTCAAAATATGTTGGCTGTTGCTTCCTCTCTCGATCTTGTTCCCATAAAGCATGCTTCTCAGACTGTATCGTTACAAGCCACCTTGCTCATGCCCTTTCCACTTTTAGACTACCACCAATAGTACATGGGCCCCCATTACCCACTGTGAAAACATCATTTGTATTCTTGCAAATACTTCCCATCTTTGAAGACAATCCTTCTATATCATTGCTTGCCTGATCTTCTTATCAAAAACATAGTTTAGTGAGCAAAACTGACCAATCAAAGTAAAGCCAAAGTAATCAATCAGATTACACTGAGGGACTGAATATACAAATAGACCTTAGTGTTTTATTATATAGTAGATGTCTTTGTCTCCTAAGCTATTCAAGTTGGAGGATTACTATTATTGTTGTTTTTCTATTATGAAAAGTGAACCTCTATCGATACAAGTTTCAAGCAAAGAATTTAAGTTGAACGTGTTATTCCACATAACACAAATACATCCCTTAAAATGAAAAAAAAAAACCAAAAAACTTGATTTTTGCCTTTTTGGCTTTTGATCCATGCTTGTTTTGACCACACTTTCTCTCTTATCTCCTGGCCATATTGTGTTAATACTTTCAGTGCATTTTCCTTCTTTGGAAGAACAGGTAGTACCATAAACCTTGTGTTAAGATACATTTTTCATTTGGAGTGGAGCTCAGGCATGAAGCTGCCACCCCTCCCAGACATTAAGTGAGTTTGGTTAATTTTCAGTATTTAGAAATTATTACTGAATCATATCTGTAATCTTTCCCCATGTTTGCATCAGCTTCCCTGCATTCTTCAGTTTCCACCTACCTACTAGTTACAGTACATACATTTTAGGCTAGCTAGTAACTTGAAATTGGATCTGTGCAAATGATATGCTTGTCTTCCATCCACCACTAGTTTCTAACTTGCCCTTGAATTCTCCAGCTCCTTGAAACCCTTTCTATTTGGACATGTGAATTCCTGCAGAATATCTTTCAACAGGAATTGTGATCAAAACTGTGAACAATATCATGTTTTTTTCATCGTAGTCATGTTTTTAAATATGAATGGAACTGAAGTTGCAACAGGAAGCACTGGTCATGTGCAGAGAGAGATGCCTGTATAAGTTTAATATACCCAAAGCCAATTTGGTAAAAATGTAAAATATAACATTTATATAACATAATTGGACTTTTTGTTTACTGATACAGGAGCTGTACCATGTTATTTCTACAACTAAGTAAAGAAAAACATTAATAGTTTACAATACATTGCAAGGATACTAGAAATAATATGGATTTTTTTACAGGAATACCATGATTGTGTTTTTCAAAGTATTTAACTTTTGTCAATATGTGCACATTCTACAAAATTAATGTACTGATAAGCTGATTTTATTTCACTAAACTTTATAAACTATAACCAGCAATGTATTCTTTTAATGCAATTGACAACATTTTATGTTTCAACACAAGACACTTTTTTAACATTACATTTTATTTTTTTAAACTATGCATTACAAAAGAAGTGTAATAACTTAAAATTAAACACAGAGATAAATAAAATAAATAAATGTCAGTCCAATCAGAAATACAATCAGACTCATAAAACATAGAAATTGTTAGTATTTGTAAAACCCAGCCTTGCTCAAACAGAGAGCTAATTAGTAATAAAACAGAGAGACTGTGGTATGCATCCTCATAATAATTAAAACAATGGGAGTTTATCAGAGAGGGTGGCAGGAACCCAGCAGACTTACTTTACAATAACATTAATGAATTCTTGCCAAATTCTAAAGAAAATTGGCTTGTTTCTATTTTCACATAATATGTAATTTTCCCATTGAGTAATGGCGGGCACATTAGAATTCTTCATTTGACCAGAATTAGTCAGCTTGCTTGTGTAGGAAATAATGAACAGTTTATCCCCAGATAGTCTAGCCTCATCTGAAATAAATCTGAACACGGCTGTTTAAAGTATTTGCAATGATGGTAAATCTGATACTCTCTGCTAGATAAGAAAATATCTTTGCCCAAAATTATTTACATTTTGAACACTTCTAAAACATATGCCCAAGATAGGTCAGATTACACCTGGTATTGTTCTGGAGGTTTACTGGACTGTTTTTGGACTATGATTCTTGAACCACATCTTCAACACTATTTGGTAAATTGTTAGGCATTTTGGTTCTGACATTTCAGAATTTTGACTTAGCAACATCTGCTGATTTATTTCAGTTCCACTCAAATGCTGTTGCCACCTCATGAAGTTGGTACACAGTCATATCACCTGTTAATCTACATTTGATTAAAATGAAAACTTTAAACTACTTCGACCTTTCTTCATAGCTAATATCTCACTGCCCCATAATCATCCTACGGTTGTTCTTTGTACTTTCCCTAGCGCTGCTATGTCTTTTTTGCAATATGGAAACTAAAAGTACACACAATGCTCCAGAACATGCTTCACTAGTGTATTATATAAATTAAGCATAAACTCTTTTGATTGATACTTCTCACATCATGGTACATAATCTAACATCCTATAAGACTTCTTAATCTCCTCTATAACTGCCTGGATGTGGACAAGTAAGAGTTCATTACGACTCCCAAGCCCTTCTCATGAAGGGTAACTTCAGATTTCAAACCTCTCACTGTATATTCTGATCTAACATTTTTTAATTTCTATGTATAATCCTTCAGATTTATATATATTAAATTTAATTGTCCAAAAATTTGCCCAAATCTGAATTCAGGTTCATTTCCATTAATAATCTGGAGAGTCATTTGACAACTTAACAAGCTTGTTATTTTCATTCTAATTAAGATAAAAAGTTAAAAAGAGTAATAGCCCCAGCACAGATCCCTAAGGGGCACTGCTTTTAATACTTAATAATTTAATTCAGAACCTTACACAACAACCCTTTCCCTCCTTTGTTTAAGCCAGATTTGCTCGCATCTACAAACTGTCCCTTGAACTGTCACTTCTTTCCGTTTGATCACAAGGCTGTCAGTGGGACCTTATCAAACGCTATCTGCATATTAATATAAAATAATATCATACAGACCTCACAGTTTGTATGCTTTTTGTTGCTTCCTCATAGAATCCCAGATATTAGGGAAACACAGTGTCCTTGACTAAACCCATGAAGACTGTTTATTTATATATCTGTTCCTGACCTATATTGGTCAGTAATGATTATATTATTAGAATTGTATTTAAAAAGCTTTACTGAAGAAAAGGGATCACTTATAGTTTATGACAAAAATAACATAAAATAATATGCTCATATCCATCTAATTCAGTTCAAGGTTGCTAGGGGCCTATAGGCAGAAAACAGCCCTGAACAGGGCAGCAGTTCATCACAGGGTCTTCTAAAGCACACACTCATGCAGGGACAAATTTGAAATCATCAGAAAACCTATTTTGCTGGTGTTGAGATTTCCAGAGGGAAACCTACAGTATGTAGACACAGGGAAAGTGTACAAGATTAGATGTGAGAAAAAACTCCAGCCATGAAGCAGCAGGGCTAACCAGTGCATTACTGGTGCATTGCCTTAAGACAAAAATAACACCATCCTAAACAATTAAAGCAGTGTTTTCAAAGTTAAGTTGTTAATCACAGGAAGATGTATGTATGATTAAATTAGTTCAGGAATGTGAAGAATATCATTATGTTCAGAGGGTTAATTAAAATCTTTATTTGTACTGAAATGTTTCATTTTTTGGCACTGGATGCAATACAAAGGGAGTACACACTAGATTTGAACTGAAACTTATCATAGCAAATGGTATAATGAAATTCAATGTTAAAATATTATTGATGCCATTTGATAGAAAAGCCTGTTATGAATGGGGCTTAGTTTAGAAGATTTTGTTAAAGGTAATTAAATATAATTGTAGAACATATTTATTATTTGTAAATATAGATAAATAATAATTAACAAAATAATACAGAAAACATCTAATTCTCAATGGAAACTTATCAAATGATCGATACACATTGTCACGCTTGGGTCACAGAATTTCACAGAAACACAGCAGATTGTAGAAACAGGAACTTTATTCAAACACTTCAAACAAACATGTCTCTTTCAGAAGTAAAACGAGCTCAGTATGCAGTTAGTTCTCATGTAAAAGAATAGGCAAACATCATAGGGGAGCACAACGGGAGAGGGACCCGCAACAGGAGCAGAGGATGTCTTGGGGAGAGAGAAACAAAGCAATCAGCCAGCAAGGACAGGTGCTGTTCATGCTTTTAAGTATGCGTACTGCCGCATAAGAAACATATCACGCGACACAGCAGCCGCAAGGAAGGGAGCAATGTGAAGGTAGTCTATCAGAGTTTTTAAGAGGGTTTGTTTTTAGGAGCGTCTGTGTCTTCTAGGGGTTCTCACAACATCCATTCATTATTTTTAATCCATATATTCCAAGGCTGGTCAATAGTATCCTGACAGCACTGGGCTCAAAGTATGAAGCTGAACACACCAGCATTCACTTACAATTGGCCAATTTAGTGTCATCATATAAAATCAACCTAAAATTGTATTTCAACCAAAATTTGAAATGTGGGAGAAAAGTCATCCCAATGGAGAAAATGTGCAATCTCCACACTGACACTGTTACTAGAATTTGATCATATACCTTTAGAACTGTTAGGCAGCAGCACCTCCAAAAGTACCTTCTTTGTTTTTGTTGTGTCCTTCAATTCTGTATATCTTTTTTTCTGCATCCTCCAGTCTAGTATTATCACTAGCATCATTGGTCTCACATTTGTCCTTTTCCCTCCAGTGTACCTTCAATGACATTTCAAATAAGATTGCAGAATTCTCCATGCAGGATGTGTCTGATTCATTTTTCATACTGATTGTATCGACAAGTAATCTGTCTTCTCTGGAAATCTTCAGTACTTCCTTGTTCGCGTGACATTCCATCCAGCTGACTTTAACCATTTGTTATCATACCAACATTTTGAATGCCTCCCTTCGTCTGTTGTGTACCTTCATCAATGTCCACATTTCTGACCTAGGAATTTTGATTTCTCCTTTCTACAGCTTCTTCTATTTGTAATATATCTCTTTGTCTACTACTGTTCTTCTTTTTATCTATTAATGGCATTTAATTTTTGGTTATTCTAAATAGAAAAAGAGCTTGGCCTGTTGTATAGTTCTTCCTTTTATTTTTGCTTTGTCTGTCTCTGCTGTAAATAAAAAATAAAACTACAACACATCATAGAAATAATGTAAAAGAAATGTGTTCATGCTATATCTTGTTAACATTTTTTTTTAATTTCTTTTTGGGGTCTTGCATGTCTGTATTTTGAAAGCAGAGTTTAGAAGTCTTTATCATAACCTGGAGGAAAATGACAAAAATCATACTATGTCTCTTTGATCAAGATGTAAAAATAAATTACTTGACACACATACAATATCATTCTGATAATTATGGAAGGCAGCAGACTGTGTACTTCCACCATATTCACTTGACAACATACGTGAAAAGAGGAAGCAATATAAGCAGCAACATAACACATATCTACTAGCTTGTCAATTCTCCCAGTTAAAGTAGTTCACTGAACACTGTCACCTTTTGTATTCTTCCAAATGTACTCTTGCAATTTTAAGTCAAAACACAACAGTTAAATTTCCAGTAAAATCATCTGAACTACCCTATGCCCAAGCAAGATCCCATCATACTGTTCTTAGTCCCTTCAGTAATTGCTTAGTAAAGAAATAATATCTTCTGTTCCTGCTGACATATCTATAACACTTCTCTACATCTAAAATACTCATTATACAGGTATACAATGATAAAACTGTGACTATTTCATGTGATTTTTAAATATTTCTGTTTACTGAATTCAAAAATGAAAACCATTTTTTTCCATCAAGTAATTAAAAAAAAATTTTTTTTAGCTGTCAGTTATAGTGTCTTACTGTGTTCACACTACACTGGTGCCTCGTACCTCAAACGATTCTACCTTGAAATATTCCATAGTCTGAACACTACATTTGAGAGAAATATGACCCGGAGTTTGAACGATTCTTCCACGTTTGAACTGTGAGTGCAGTGAAAAAAAATGCAGCAATAGATGGCGCATACTCAGCGAGTGTAAACATCATCTGTTGTGTACAGTCTTAATGTTAGCACACCAACTGTTGTTGACATACAGGCATAATCCTGCCATTGTATTGTGTGGCCTGCTAACTCAATAGCTGTGTTCAGAAGGAGTGAATGAAGTCAGGTCTCTATAATTACCAAAATGCAAGTATCATTAATGATCTTATTTGCTGCAACCTGCAGCTTCAATTCATCCATCTTATTGGCGAGGGCTCTAACCTTTGAGAGAAAAATAGGAAGAGACAGCTTGTATGGCCACCTCCATAGCTTTGCCAGCACTCCAGCCCTGCAGCACCCCTTCTACCTCCTGTCCCTGCACCTCCTCTGTCTCCTACCTCTAAGGATGGGAATGTCTGCTGGAATGTCGTGTTGAGTGGAGAAACTCAGCTGCAACAGTCCGCTCGCTGCATAGTCCCATTTTTAGGCAATTGTACTGGCCGTAGATATTATTTGCCCAGCAAAATGTCATTATGATGAACAGCAACACATACAGAAAAGGACAAACAAAGCCCCAAAAGGAAGAGCTTCGAGCCACTGTGTCTGTGTGCGCCACCATACATTTAATTTTATTATACAATAATTACGCATTTTATTTATTGTTTTCTTGTTTTTCCCCTCCTCGAACCACCACCTTATCGTGGTAGAGGGATTTGCGTGTCCCAATGATCCTAGGAGCTCTGTTGTCCGGGGCTTTATGCCCCTGGTAGGGCCACCCAAGGCAAACTGGTCCTAGGTGAGGGATGAGACAAAGTGCGGTTCAACAGACCTCCTATGACGAATAAAAAATTTGGACGGCGTTTTCCCTCGCCCGGACGCGGGTCACCGGGGCCCCCCTCTGGAGCCAGGCCTGGAGGTGGGGCTCGTTGGCGAGCGCCTGGTGGCCGGGCTTGCACCCATGGGGCTCGGCTGGGCACATCCCGAAGAGGCAACGTGGGTCCCCCTTCCCATGGGCTCACCACCTATGGGAGGGGCCAAGGAGGTCGGGTGCAGTGTGAGTTGGGTGGTGGCCGAAGGCGGGGACCTTGGCGGTCCGATCCTCGGCTACGGAAACTGGCTCTTGGGACGTGGAATGTCACCTCTCTGAAGGGGAAGGAGCCTGAGCTTGTGCGTGAGGTTGAGAGGTTCCGGCTAGATATAGTCGGGCTCACCTCAACGCACAGCTTGGACTCTGGAACCAATCTCCTTGAGAGGGGCTGGACTCTCTACCACTCTGGAGTTGCCCCCGGTGAGAGGTGCCGAGCGGGTGTGGGTATACTTATTGCCCCCCGACTTGGAGCCTGTACATTGGGGTTTACCCCGGTAGACGAGAGGGTAGCCTCCCTCCGCCTTCGGGTGGGGGGACGGGTCCTAACTGTTGTTTGTGCGTATGCACCGAACAGCAGTTCAGAGTACCCACCCTTTTTGGAGTCCCTAGAGGGTGTGCTAGAGGGCATACCTTCTGGGGACTCCCTCGTACTGCTGGGGGACTTCAATGCTCACGTGGGCAATGACAGTGAGACCTGGAAGGGTGTGATTGGAAGGAATGGCCCCCCCGATCAGAACCCGAGTGGTGTTTTGTTATTGGACTTCTGTGCTAGTCACGGATTGTCCATAACAAACACCATGTTCAAGCATAGGGGTGTTCATATGTGCACTTGGCACCAGGACACCCTAGGTCTCAGTTCGATGATCGACTTTGTGGTCGTGTCGTCGGACTTGCGGCCACATGTCCTGGACACTCGGGTGAAGAGAGCGGCGGAGCTATCAACTGATCACCACCTGGTGGTGAGTTGGCTTCGATGGTGGGGGAGGATGCCGGTCAGGCCTGGTAGGCCCAAACGTGTTGTGAGGGTCTGCTGGGAATGTCTGGCAGAGCCCCCTGTCAGAAGTAGCTTCAACTCCCACCTCCGGCAGAACTTCGACCATGTCCCGAGGGAGGTGGGGGACATTGAGTCCGAATGGGCCATGTTCCGTGCCTCTATTGTTGAGGCGGCTGACCGGAGACGTGGCCGTAAGGTGGTCGGTACCTGTCGTGGCGGCAATCCCCGAACCCGTTGGTGGACACCGGCGGTAAGGGATGCCGTCAAGCTGAAGAAGGAGTCCTACCGGTCCCTTTTGTCCTGTGGAACTCTGGAGGCTGCTAATAGGTACCGGCAGGCCAAGCGGAATGCAGCTTCGGTGGTTGCTGAGGCAAAAACTCGGGCATGGGAGGAGTTTGGGGAGGCCATGGAGAACGACTTTCGGACGGCTTCGAGGAGATTCTGGTCCACCGTCCAGCGTCTCAGGAGGGGGAAGCAGTGCAGTGTCAACACTGTATATGGTGGTGATGGTGCGCTGCTGACCTCGAGTTGGGACGTTGTGAGTCGGTGGGGGGAGTACTTCGAAGACCTCCTCAATCCCAATAACATGCCTTCCAATGAGGAAGCAGAGCCTGGGGACTTGGAGGTGGGCTTCCCCATCTCTGGGACTGAGGTCACCGAGGTGGTCAAAAAACTCCTTGGTGGCAGGGCCTCGGGGGTGGATGAGATACGCCCGGAGTTCCTCAAGGCTCTGGATGTTGTAGGGCTGTCTTGGTTGACACGTCTCTACAACATCGCATGGACATCAGGGACAGTGCCTCTGGATTGGCAGACCGGGGTGGTGGTCCCCCTCTTTAAGAAGGGGGACCGGAGGGTGTGTTCCAACTACAGAGGGATCACACTCCTCAGCCTCCCTGGAAAAGTCTATTCGGGGGTTCTGGAGAGGAGGGTCCGTCGGATAGTCGAACCTCGGATTCAGGAGGAACAGTGTGGTTTTCGTCCTGGTCGCGGAACAGTGGACCAGCTCTACACCCTTAGCAGAGTCCTGGAGGGTGCATGGGAGTTCGCCCAACCAGTCTACATGTGTTTTGTGGACTTGGAAAAGGCGTTCGACCGTGTTCCTCGGGGGATCCTGTGGGGGGTGCTCCGGGAGTATGGAGTACCGGACCCCCTGATAAGGGCGGTTCGGTCCCTGTACAACCGGTGTCAGAGCTTGGTCCGCATTGCCGGCAGTAAGTCGAACCCGTTTCCAGTGAGAGTTGGACTCCGCCAGGGCTGCCCTTTGTCACCGATTCTGTTCATAACTTTTATGGACAGAATTTCTAGGCGCAGCCAGGGTGTTGAGGGGGTCCGGTTTGGTGGACTCAGGATTGGGTCACTGCTTTTTGCAGATGATGTTGTCCTGTTTGCTTCATCAGGCCATGATCTTCAGCTCTCTCTGGATTGGTTCGCAGCTGAGTGTGAAGCGGCTGGAATGGGAATCAGCACCTCCAAATCCGAGACCATGGTCCTCAGCCAGAGAAGGGTGGAGTGCCCTCTCAGGGTTGGGAGCGAGATCCTGCCTCAAGTGGAGGAGTTCAAGTATCTCGGGGTCTTCTTCACGAGTGAGGGAAGAATGGAGTGTGAGATCGACAGGCGGATCGGTGCGGCATCCGCAGTGATGCGGGCTCTGCATCGGTCTGTCGTGGTGAAAAAGGAGCTGAGCCATAAGGCAAAGCTCTCAATTTACCAGTCGATCTATGTTCCTACCCTCACCTATGGTCATGAGCTATGGGTAGTGACCGAAAGAACGAGATCGCGAATACAAGCGGCTGAAATGAGTTTCCTCCGCAGGGTGTCTGGGCTCTCCCTTAAAGATAGGGTGAGAAGCTCAGTCATCCGGGAGGGGCTCAGATTAGAGCCGCTGCTCCTCCGCATCGAGAGGAGTCAGATGAGGTGGCTCGGGCATCTGATCAGGATGCCTCCTGGACGCCTCCCTGGGGAGGTGTTCCGGGCACGTCCAACTGGGAGGAGGCCCCGGGGAAGACCCAGGACACGCTGGAGGGACTATGTCTCCCGGCTGGCCTGGGAACGCCTCGGGATTCTCCCGGAAGAGCTAGAAGAAGTGGCCGGGGAGAGGGAAGTCTGGGCATCTCTGCTCAAGCTGCTGCCCCCGCGACCCGACCTCGGATAAGCGGAAGAGAATGGATGGATGGATGGATGGATTTCTTGTTTTAATGTATTATTATTATAAAGCATTTAATTGTGTTATTTTTACCTTAAATTATGTGTATTTGCTGTTTAAGTTTACTAAAATGGGTATTGTTTAGGGTCTGGGAAGGGATTAATTCACTTTCCATTATTTCTAATGGGGAAAATTGATTCGGAGTTCAAATGGTCTACTTAAACGAATTAAGTTCAAAGTATAAGGCACCACTGTATAATTAATTAAATATTAATATTTTGTTTTAATGGTAATTTGTTTGAATTAAATATTGTATAATATTAACATTTCTGATTAAAGCAAAATGGTTATTGTATTTTATTCAATAATAAGGTCAGAATATAGCTGGAACTGAACATGGTGATGAGCCATAACAGGAGGTGGCAGTTTGTGAAGCTCTTAGAAACATGTCTGGATAAAATTCCCATGTTTTCTCTGTGAGAGAGACAGCAAAGTCAAGAACTAACATTGAGCTCAGAAGGAATGGCCACCTAGACAAAAGCTATAACTTGGTGCCAAAAACATCATCAAACCTAGATTGGTCGATTCAGATAAAGTGCACTAACACCACTTCATATTAATGTGGTTTAATGAAGCAGTTTATATAAGGCCTATCAAAGGATGAAGCCTATTGTATGTATTTTTCCTAAAGGTTCCTTAGGCTAAATTGAAAGAGAACCTTTTTGTTGGACCTGATATTAGGAAACTGATTTCTGAAATAGAATTTGATGGTGCATTGAATGACCCAGAATGAGAGACTTGGGTATAATTCAAATGAGTCATTTCTATGTTTTTGGTAACAATAAAGATCCAAATTATAAAGAAACTATGAAAAATGTATTAATTAAGTCCAAAGGATTGAGTTTTGACATTACCCAGTTGAGCTGATTAGGACATCTGATTAGGATACCTCCTAGACATCTCCCTGGGGTGGTGTTTTGAGCCTGTCCAACCGAGAGAAGTCGCAGGACACACTAGGGAAATCATATCTCTCAACTGGCCTAAGAACACCTTAGTATCTCTTCAGAGGAGTTGGGGGAGATGGTGGGGAAAAAGGAGATCTGGGCATCTTTGCTCAGACTGCTGCCCCTGTAAACCAGACCCAGATAAGTGGCAGAAAACAGATGGATACATGGATGGGTTGTAGGGTCTGAGTCTCAAAGTTTATTTTTTGGATTTAAATTTGGAATGTTTCTATGAAACCCTTGGAGTAGTGTGTGAAAACCAGGGTGAAAGATTCCATCAGAATATCAAGGACATGGAAAGAAGATGCCAGGAAGGTTCGGATGTCAGTATGATTGTGGCTTGCTGTTAAAATGATTAATAATGATGCACCGGAAAAAGTTTACAGACTACAGGCCAACAAAGTATTGAATCAAAAATATGATTATGATTAATCACATTAGTGGCATTAATATAAAATGCCGAGGCTTTCATAGACCACTGTCAATGGTCATTACACCATAGTCAGTCAACACATTTATAAAGTGAAATGCCTAACCAACCATCAGATCCATTTTCCTTTCTTTCCATTTAAGTTGCTTTGTTGTTGATGAACAAATCCAAAGTGCATGCAAAATGTTTGGGAATCTTAACCGATTACCTCAACTTCAGAAAACAGTCCTACAAGTGTTTTCAAAAAGCACATTATGACAGAGATCAACACTTCCTTTGCATGAAGGATACCAAAGACTAGATCTTTATTTTAAAAATTGTGGGACAAAAAAAAGCAAAGGTGGCAACACAAAACCAAATAATATCATCCCCACTGGTTTATCTAAACAGGTTGCGTCACCAAGTATAAAGTTAGCATGTCATCTTATCCACCATCTCAAATACAGTGCCCCAAGTACCAAGGACTCCTTAATCTTGGTCAGGCCACACAACCTATAAAAGCTCAAATAGGAAAATGACAAATTGCATAATTTATTAGAAATATTTTAGTGTAAAAAGTTGTTAATCTTTACTGATTGAGAGTACTTAGTATAGCATTTTTTAAATATAACAAGAATCATTTCTGCCTCTTCATCTCTTCTTACTTTTGTGTGGGGTCAATGAGCCTGGTCAACCCTCTCCATAGAGCATTAAGGAAAGCAATATTTGAAATAGTAAATGCTAAGTAAATAGAAATATGAAAGCTATTACAATTTTGAATGGTTGACATTGTTATAAGGATAATGTAACATGCTATAATTGTTGCAATAACTATTTGGGTATGATAAAATAGAGGAATATTTGAGACAAAAGAAAATAAATATATAGCCAGATGAGTAAAGGAATTGTGAAATATACCCAGATAAGTAAAGGAATTGTGAAATATGATGATAATTAAATAAAACTACTATAATATGTCAGCATAAATAGATGTCTCATTAAATATGTCTTTAATAATAATAATAATAATATATTTTATTTATATAGCGCCTTTCCCATGCTCAAGGCACTTCACAGAGTTTAAGAAAGAACGGCAAGGTATACAGTATATAGCATTGTACTAAACCAGATAAATAAATAAAGAAGAGTAAGATAGTAAATTCAGAGAAAAGCCTAACAGACAACATAATTGATGGTCTAGCACTCACACACAGGTTACATGAGCATCTTGACAGAGAGGTAAACTGAAAGAAGGGTAATAAAGTCAGGTAGAGCTAAAAGCCTTACTGAACAGATGAGTTTTGAGTTGTTTTTTAAAAGAATTAATGGAGTCAGCTGATCTAATTAATTTTGGCAAGTCATTCCAGAGTCTGGGCACTATACAGCTGAAGGCCCTGTCACCCATGGAGTGTAGATTAGAGTGGGGCACAACAAGATTGCCAGAATCAGAGGACCTTAGTGGGCAGACAGGCACATAGTGATGGAGAAGGTCACTGATGTAGTTTGGCGCAAGGTCGTTTAAGGCTTTGTAGATTATTAGTAGAATGTTATATTCAATTCTGTAAGACACAGGGAGCCAGTGAAGGTGAAGCAGGATGGGTGTTATGTGCTTGCTGCTGCTGGTCCATGTAAGGACTCTTGCAGTCGAGTTCTGAATAAGCTGGAGCTGTGATATAAGATTAGAAGGGGCACCTGCCAGTAGGGAATTACAATAATCAATGTGGGATATGATAAAAGCATGGACAAGTTTCTCTGCGTTAGAAAAGGAGAGGAAGGAGCGAACATGTGATATGTTACAGAGGTGAAAGTAAGAATGTTTCTTAATGTGATTTATGTGGGTGGAATAAGAAAGGGAGGAATTAAAAATGACACCAAGATTCTTTGCAGTAGAGGCAGGTCTGATGAGATCACCGCCAAGATTGACTGGGAAGGAGCTCATTTTTATAAGTTGCACTTTAGTCCCAATTTGCAGGAGTTCAGTTTTATTGCAGTTTAATTTTAAAGAGTTCTGCTCCATCCAGGTTTTAATTTCACTGAGGCAAGTTGTGAGCTGAGAAAGCTCTGATGAAGTTCCATTTTTAACATTAAAATAGAGTTAAGTATCGTCTGTATAAAAATGATAACCCAGTCCAAAGCTATGAATGATATGGTCAAGGGGAAGCATATAAATACAGAAAGGCAGAGGACCAAGGACAGAGCCCTGAGGAACTCCTTGTGTGACTGGCACTGTGCTGGACCTGCTGTTGCCAAGACTAACAAACTCTTGCCTATCAGTCAGATAGGACTTGAACCACTGGAGGGCAGTGCCAGAGATACCCAGCATGTTCTCTATTCTGAACAGTAGAATGTCATGTCTGACAGTGTCAAATACTGCACTGAGGTCTAACAGAATTAATATGCTGGTTTGTCCAGAGTCTGCTGCCATAAGCAAATAATTGGTTACCCGTAGCAGAGCAGTTTCACAGCTGTGCTGTGCTCTGAAACCAGAATGAAAGGGTTCCATCAAATTATTAGAAGTTAAGTAGTTGGTGAGTTGGGAAGCTACAACACGCTCAAGAACGTTTGACAAAAAAGGTAAGTGGGAGATGTGGGTTGGAGTAGTTTATTAACTACAGAGAACAAAACCCTTGGGTTATCATGGTCACTTTCTATTATTCTGCCATAATGGGTGTTCTTGGCAGCAGTTAGTGCTTCTCTGTAAGCTCTTTGGTGGTCGGAGAAAGCCTGGATGTGCACGGTGAGGCCAAACTTACGTGACATTCTCTCAAGGCATTGGCCAGCTGCTTTCATAGATCGCAATTATGAATTATACCAAGGAGCTGAACGCTTAAAGGAAACTTCCTTATGTTTTAAAGGAGCTGTTTTATCTAATGCTGAATGAAGGGCTGTGTTATAGTGGTCAATAAGACTATCTAGTGTTGATGGAATAGGTGAAGAAAGTAAAAGATCAGAAATGGATCCAGAAAGGATAGAGGGACAGATATTTTTAAGGTTTCTGTAAGAAATTTGTCGTTTACAGGTAAGAGAAGGGAGAGGTACTGAGACAGTGAAAAGTTCTGTTTTATGGTCAGAGAGTCCCAAATCAGTGCTGTAAGTGTTGGCAACAAGTAATCCAGATGTAGAGATCAGATCCAATATATGACCACCAGAGTGGGTGGGAAAATCAACATGTTGTGTCAAGTCAAAACAGTCCAGTAAGGATAGGAATTCATTTCTCAGTTTAGATGTGGGGATGTCAATATGGATGTTGAAATCACCAAGAAGAATGACTCTCTGGGAAAAGGAACTTAAGTGGATTAATAGTTCAGTCAGATCAGATAAGAAGGATGCATTGTATTTTAGAGGACGATAAAGAACAATGAGTAAGACAGGACCTGATTCCATTATTAGTTTAAGAGCCAGACACTCGAAAGACAATGGACAGTCAATTGGGAATCTTTTGATGTTTAACTCCACTCTGACAATTACTGCAAGTCCTCCGCCTTGTCTTGAGCTACAAGGCTCTGTGAGGAAAGTGTAACCAGGTGGTGTCACTTCCGTGAGAGACATAAATTCATTTGGTTTTTGCCAAGTCTCCATTAAGCACAGCATATCAAGTTTGGTGTCAATGATGAATTCTGACAGCACCAATGCTTTGCCATTAAGAGATCTCGAATTAAACAATGCAATTTTAGTTGATGAGACTTTTTTTTTTGCACAGAGCCGTGACCGGAGTTTATTTTCACATACTGTAAATTTGGCACACTGACACTTCTATTTCCAGGGCCATGAGTCGGACGGCATATTCCTGAGCAAATACTGCCGGTGATCTTTTCATTCGTAGCACGGCGGTGGGGGTGACCTGACCCGCGATGAACATATTTCAGGGATCACAAAATATCGGTGTCTTTTAGGATATTCCAGTCAGACCATTTGCTCTGGACAAATTGTTTAATATGAAGGAGTTTGTCACGAGAGTATTTTAGCATGATACTGAGCAATACTTATGATAGCAATGGAGAAGCAGCACAGCACAGTGGTGCTGGTAAGACGGGTGGGGTGCAGTGGCGCAGATAAGCGGCTATACCAATACAGCAGAAAGCATAGCAGGTGGAGGTAGCAGGATTTGGAGGTTCCAACATACAGCCACAAACAAGTAACGCTGGGTATTACAGGCGTGATCACCCCAGATCCACAAACCAGGTGGGTGTGAACATCAGATCAGTTCTTAGTCATAAAGCACAATAAAATGAATCAAAAGCAGACCAGCATAGCAACTATAATCAAGGAGACAGATCATCCCAGGTTCCTAGATCACCAAGGTACAAAGAAATGTTTGTAGGTCTCGTCCCGTGATCCACAGATTCAGTTGTTCCCAGTCAAGGTAAAGTCCATAAAGTCCATAAAAATTAATCCAAATCCATACAATTAGAGTCAGCTGCATCAATGAACTATAAGTACAATAAAAAAATAAAACAAGCGTAAAAAAGTGCAGGATTAAGGCGAATCTTACGAAAAGTGTTGTTAACAGGGAGGAGCGGCAGCAGCAGCATGCGTGTGCCAGCGTCCCCTCCTCTGTTATATTGTTGCTTTGTTGTCTTTGTTGCTTATTTCTTTTGCATTTATTTAATTAGTTCTTTATTTGTTTATTTAACTGACACCACTTGCAACATAAAATATGTCTAGAAATTAAAACTATCATTTTCACCTATCAAATTCGAGAGGGTGGGCTCTAGCCATTAATATACTTTGATTGATAAATCATCCGTAGAAGGCATACTCACAGTCATCACTTTACACATGCCTATGAGCCACATGATTCCCAAGGCAAGCAAAGCACAGGCTCAAAGCTGTGGATTGTGTATATCTGTGGCAGATATGAGTGTAAGAAATGTAGGCCAGAATTACTGCATGAAGCGCCTACTTTAATTCAAGATGTCTTGAATTCATCATTCTCTCAGGTGTCAGCATTGATCCGTGGTGTCTTCCTATACAGTACACGTACCACTTGATGACCAAAGATTTCAATTCACCAATCAAAACAAGGTACTTACTACAGCACACCTGCTCAACTTTAAAGGATGAAGATGAGAGCTTTAGTTTCACATCAAATTTTATGTTGTGTTCAGTGTCACAGAAATAAATGGAAGAAATAATTCTATAAGTGCGTCAGAAAATAAGCAAAAAAACATTTTTATGACACATTTAATTAGTTATGCCCACATATCATTTTGTTGTTTAGATTTATTTATAATCACATTTCACAATTACAAATTTATATATCTGCATATTATTCTAAGAGCTAATCTTAAAAGAAGTGGTGAGGTGGCCTTCTGCTGTTATGCACCTAAAATCTAGAAAAGCTTAACAATTGAAATTCGCCATACAATACAGTGGAGCACTTTAAAAAACTGCTAAAAACCCATTATTTTAACATGGCTTTCTCATAGCTTCATTTTAGTGTAACCCTGATATGCTGTATATGCATTGAATTGTCATTTTAATCATGGCTCCGCAATCCGTACTAACCCCTACTTTCTCTGCTGTTCTTGTACCAGCTTTCTGTGGTGGTGATCTGTGCCGCCACCACCTGATCAAGGCACCATACACTGCCTATATTGATGGATTGAAGGCCAGATGTCCATCATCATCATCTAATTTTTCCATGTGAAGCCTGAAAACCATGAGGACTGATTTAGATCATTTATGTTAGGTAGAATGCTCATTGGGGGCTGAGTGGTCTTGTGGCCTCAGAACCCCTGCAGATTTTGTTTTTTGTTTTTTTCTGTTCTCCTGGCCATCAGACCTTACTTTATTATTTGTTAGTTAGTATTACCTAATCTTATTTTTATATTTTAATTTTTTTAGAAACTTTTCTTTCTTCATCTTGTAAAGCACTTTGAGGTACATCATTTGTATGAAAAGGTGCTACATAAATAAATGTTGTTGTTGTTGTATGTCTATGTGCTTTATGCTACAGAATATTGCTGATTTTAAGAAATTAACTTTCGTTAGTGAATAATAAAAGCAATCTATCTACAATAAATAAAAATGTTGTTCCAAGGCTGCCTATGATAAAATATTCTTTAAGGGCTACTAAAGGCACAGAGGAGAAGGCCTACACAGAACTGACAAGTGAGTTGTAGACTGTCCCAGCAGTAAGGTATGGCAACTTCAACCATGGAGTGAATCCTGGGTGTGGCCAAAAATGCCTCCAGCATTAGTTTTAATACCACCTTATAGCCAAAGTGTTTTTGAGCCTAGAGTTGTGAGGTCAGTTTAGAGCACAGTTTTAAAAGATTAGCAAAATTTGCCAAAGCATTTTTCTTTGAAAATTCACGGCTCACCTTACTTAGAATTTTTTTTTCCCTAGCACCCCATGGTGCTTTGCAAGGCAGCATGACATCATTATGCTGTAGCAGCCATGTTGATATGTCACTACTAGATCTGGGGGGTATTTTCCGTACGTCGCTTAAATCATCCGAGATCAGATGCCTGATCTTGGATGAGTTAATGCCGGTGAAACTCAGCTGGGATAAGTCGGCTTTTCAAACGCAGCCGCGTAGTAGATTAGTTTAGCCGGATCTAATCATGCGAGATGAATGAGCGCGCCCGCGCTGAGTGATAAGCCCATATATATTGAGTCTAGAAAAGATGATCAGCAAGTCTTTGATAGGCTGCAACAAAATGACGAAAGAACAGGCATATTTTTTTCACACAAACTGTGTGTGGGTGTGTGTGTGCGTGTGTGTGTGGGTGTTAGTTTGTTAGTTAGTTAATTAGTTAGTTAGTTAGTTAGTTACTCAAAGGATTTCAAGATTTAATATGCACAAGGGGTAACACTGCAAAAGCAGCCCAAACCAGAAAAGACGGCTGGCAAAAAGTGGCCAACAAATTAAACGCGTGTGCATTGTACTTACTGAAAGCAGCGTTTCATTTCCTATGTGTCAGATTAATTATTATTTAATATGTCATAATTCCAGATCAAACGTGAGCACAAGGAGAACACGGGAACAGGTTAAAGTGAAGTACAAGAATATACTTCAAACTGGTAAATATTGGTATATAACTATTTAATGAATTGTTGACATAAAGAATCATATATAATGCAAAGAACATTAATTGTAAAGCTAATAAGAAGGCAGACAAGCAAAAAACAGGTGGAGGTCCACGCGGTCCAGACCTAACCCCTGCAGAAGAGTTGGCTCTCCAGCAAAATGCCCATTGCCCTGTTTCTGAGGGCATTCCAGGGGGAAACTCTTCCTCAGAACCAGTGGCAGGATGCAGTGGTCACTTCATTTCAGGTAAAGGATGGTCATTGCATATATTTGTCCTCAATGTGTGCCATATGTATGTTCCATATAGCCTTCTTTTTTTGTTGGGTCAGTTGCAGGGAACGTCATATCCCTAGAACCTGTGTCTGACCAATGAGATATTGACAAAGGTCAAATATTTGATGAAGACACTGTGTCTGATTATTCATAAGGAGGAGAGGTATATTTTCCAAATCAAACTCCACGAAAAATACCCCCCTGAGCTACCTGCCCGGTTTGCATTGCAAATATACAGAACTTTCGCAAAGGTGCACTATAAGCATATTCCACCTTAAACTTTACAACGCTGCCCAATCTGCATCATGCATACGTATATAATTTATGGCATATACAGACATATGTGATGGAACTACCTAATATCCAGCCAGATTTGCGGCCAGCATGTGTTTATTGTAAAAAAATTAAAAATTCACTCAAACATTACATTACAAGCCCGATCTGATCTGCACATGTAGATGCAAAACTCACAATATTTTCATTTGATGGGTACATTGGCTGACCATAATGAGAATATGAAAAGTACTTTCTTTTTCTGCATAGATTCATTGTAGGTTGTATCTTCCTTGCTATGTAGCATACATTGGGTGGTGACAAGAATAGCCACCCCCGAAAGTATATAACACGATTCAGTTTCATCACAGGGACTGTGGGTGTTAGTTAGTCATAGTCATAACAGCTCGTTAGTTAGTCAAAGTTATAAGAGCTTGGAAGATGAAGACAGAGATAAAGGACTCAGAGTATTATGGACTCAAGAGTGTAATTTTATCTTGGGGAAACTCGCAACTCAGATCACATTTCTGGTCACAGTAATCGGTGCAGTATTGTTGGCAAATGCTTTCCTAGCCCTGACAAACACTTAAGGTACCATTGCACCATTATAATCCACTCAAAACTAGTTCAATTTCTCCTTCCGCACTGACTTCAATGCATTTCACTGAGTTCAATGAAATTCTCAGACATTTCAGTGTTTTCACTGAGCTCGAGGTGAAGCAAATTCAGTAGGGCTCACTCATCACTACTGGTGGCATTGTGATTCTGCAAGGCTTTCACTACTCAGAAAAAGGTACAGAAACCTCCAGATTTATGCCTCTAAGCATCACTCCGGCCTGCTGTGCAAAACCAACCCTCCCCAAAAAATCTGGAACAGGCTTTTTGGCCTGCTTATTCCAAAAAAGAATGCTTGAGGCTTTAAAAACCAAAATCTCAAAATAGGAAGAAGGGAACTGTAAAACCTCATGTCCACAATGACAAAAACACATTTCTTTTATATTTTTTTTAAATTTAAGAAATTTTCGAAAATAATACCACAAGCAAAAAAGAGTCAAAAAGGATATGCCTTGTAAAGAAAAACAAAGAAGCATAAAAAGGTTTGGGGTTTTCCGGCCCCGTATACCGTACAGTCTGCACAATATGTCACAATTCGGTCCAGTGAATACCAAGTACATTCAACAAAAGACAAAAACAAATGGCAAAATGTGGACATTTATAGAGGAACGACTGGAAGTGCCAGAGGAATGCTGGGAAGTGTTGGTGAACTGGATGCTGGGAGCCATGATGTCATCAGAGGGGAGGACTGGGCGTAAGTGGCAAGGCGTGGTCAAAGACATGTTGTGGTTTCAAGGTGGCGATGCTTCCTTCTTTCTGGGAAAACAAAGAGAGAGGTTAGTGCTCCGCCATTCCCGCTTGGCATGAGGTTGCACGTTACGTCTTGGGTCCTTCCGCGGCTCCCTAAGCTCACGTGCGTGATAGCCTAAATGGCAAACCAAAGCAAAAAAAGAGCCCACTAACTGAAAAATCTTAATCCTAAATCAAGTTAAAATTTAAAACCAACATATCAAAAAAATCCAAAATCCAAAGAAAAGCCAATAGACAGACGTTTGTAGCTAATGCTACACCAGCCATCTTAAGCCTACTGGGCTCTTAAATAGCACTGGGGATTGTCACTTAGCTGCAGTGTCAGGGAGGCCTCACTCTCCTGTCCTCAGCACACAGTATAAAAATGTCATGGTTCAGTCAGAGTTTTACTCTTGCCTCAAGTGTTGTCTGCTTATTTTACTTTTTTGTAGTCTTTTATATACTGTATATTGTTTTGTAAGTATTACTGATTTTGTCTTTATTTCCTTTTTATTTATGATTTGATTAATATTTTGTTCATTCTAAGTTTCTGTTTATAAATAATGTTAGTTTTGTGGCCTCTTGTCCTTCTAGCGATGTTACTTGTCTGTACTTTGAGCCTAGAGGGGCGGTGCCACCTTACACTGCAGTTGTGGTACCTGCCCTACTACTATTTAAGGAGAAGCAGCTGTTTTTTATTTCTGAATTGGCATTTAGACTTTTTTCCTGTATTATGGTTTATGTTTTTCTATTGTTATTGGATTTTCAGGTTTTGTGCCTTACTAAATTAAAGGAATACTCCTCCCCAAATTATATTTTTTCTGTGTTACTTACCGCATGTAATGGTGGCTGAGAAAAAAATGTAATCTTAAGTTTTTGTGGTGAAAGTACATAACAAAGATTCCAACTGTACGGGACCAAACAGTGACCAGCGCTGGACAATGGCAAACCATGTGAAAAACATCTATGGAAAAATGAAAAACAATCCTCATGTAAGTTATGTTGCATAATCCATATAACAATTACCCATAAGTATGCACAGAATGTGTAAAATACATGCATTTTTACTAAAATATCATTAATACCTACTTTGGGAAAATTCAGTACAATATAAACAGGAAAGGCATATTGCCATAATACTTTGCATTTGAATTGAACATCTGCATGTCTCCTTCATTCATTGATCAAGAGTCCTGTCTTCAGTTCAGTTGAATTCAGTTCTCGCAGTTTAACAGTTTTCAGCTGAAGTACATGACATGGTGTTTGACTCCACCTCAACACAGCACCCAGGCTGAAGTGTCAGTCTGGAGGCTAAAATGCAGAGTAAACTTTGGGCTAATTAGAACTGGAGCCAGCATGAAGGCTAATTTCAAGTCACCAAATGCTGCATCTTCTGGGGTGTTCATGTTGCCGTATTAGGAGCACTCTTTTATGTGAGATTTGTCAAAGGTGCAGCCTTAGAGTCTCCATGGCTCTAATTTTCAAACTATTTAGCTGTATCTTCCAAAGTAACCTGTGGCATGTTTTATTTTAAGCACCTTTTCATTGAAGTTTGGTGAAAGCTGCCAGCCATTTGCTGGCAACAGGGCATCTGTAACTGAAGCTCAATTATGGCCAATAAAATTCACAGAATAAGTCATCAACTAGTGATGAGGCTTTGGTATTTCCTCTCATTTTTAGAAGGAAAATCTGACTGGTGGATGAAATGGCCAACAATCTACAGATTTAAATGCCAGCAGCCAGGGGTACTTCCACTTGCGGTTGTCTCCAAACTAGTATTACGATTGCACAGTTTTAAATAATGTTTACTATATATATACCGGCAACTAGTGTGGTGAAAATCAAACTTAAAATTACAAAAACTAGTTTTGTTTTCATTTTTATTTTTTGTTTAGTTCAAGTTTTCATATATTTTTCATTTTTATTTTAGGTTTTCTTAACAAAGTGATTATTTTTTTTGTTAATGACATGTTTGATTTTAGTTTTCATTAACAAAGCAATACTGGTTTCTACCACAATTCAGAGGTACAATTCTTTTCCTTTCTTTTTCTTTTTATTCTGCCTTTTTCTCCTCCAGTCCTTCTCAGGCAACCTTTATCTGTCCTCCATCCCCAACTGCAACTTGTCTAAGTGAGAAGGAGTGGCTGCTTTTCAACCTTCCGGTGTATCAAAATAGTCACCTGGAAGCAATTCCGGGTCACACAGAACCTCTACATGACAGGAGAGCCTGACCCAAGCAGCTCCCCCTAGCAGCACCCAAAGACCAAAAAAAGGCTGCACACCAGAACAACATTGCTCATACTGATTTATGGGTATCCAAATGGGAGCCATAGCAGTTGGATACTGTCACTTAGTGGACTAGGAGAACACATGGCTCCAGGAGGTAGTCTCCCTGTGTTCTTACATTATAATGGCCTCCTGAACAGGAAGGGTACCACCAACGGGATACCCATCCATCTATATCCTTCCTTTATAAAGGCTTCCCAGCCAGATAAGAAACCATTCACCCCGGCAGAGATGTCAGCCAATCTGTGTCGTCTATGACATAATATTTACAAGAACAAAACAAAAGAGTTAAATAAAAAGAAAACACACTTGAGTCAAGGATGAAGCCCTAGCTGTATCATAACAGGTGGAATGAAAAAACCAAAGTCAAGAGGTAGTGAAAGAGATAAAAAGGGAGTAAAGATGAGATGGGACAAGAAGATAATAGTCTGAATTAAGCAAATGGGTAATCCACAATGCTGGGTACACAGAGTCTTATGAACCACTGAGGGCGGCCCAGAGTGCCTGCAGATTTTGTTTGTTTGATTCCGTGTTATTTTGTACTTTGTGTTTTCCTTTAGTTTATCCCTCCCTTTTTTTTTAATTTGTCATCAGCCTGAATATGGAGGATCACTATGATTGAGCTCATTCACTAATATATTCTGTTTAAACAGTACAACATTTGTTGTTAACTGTGAACATTAGATTTATATGCATTTATATTTAAGAAAAAGTGTACAGAATATTTACTATATGGTGTATTTAGTATAACAACACACCGTAATTGGGCATATACTGTGTATATTGTATCCAAACTGGTGTTATCTTAGACAGATGGCATTAAAACAATGTATTTTTATAACTTAGTTCTCATTAATGCTGTATAATTATACAGTAATTGTAATAACATAGCATAATAAATGTGGACAAACAATATATAATCAAAAACAAAAAAGCTACCTGAATGATGCTAAGTGAAGACTTATTTTATTTTGTTGTAAGGTTTAGTATGAAAGGTTTACCAAACTGTGCTTTGTTGACAAAGTTCACTGCTGCAATTCAGTATCAAGGCTATATAATGTATAAAAGGTTTTCTTTGAGCAGTATGTTTAATGCTATAAAGAAATCATCTTGGGAGATAGTTTGAAGATGATAATTTGGTATCCATGGAAACACAGATTTTCATGGTCTACAATTGTGCATGCAATGAGAGAATGGTGGCTAAAGGCCAGGGATAGTTACTGTTTTCAGACAAAAAATAAAATCATCTTTTTCTCCCATATATAACAGCTCCTTCATACGAGTGGATTTTTTATCTCTAGACTGATATTGTGGGCACTCACCGCAACTAATACTTCAATAGAAACTACAGCAAAATAAGTGGGCAAGTTTATGTAAGATGAAAGTTGTATTTTGCCCTTTATCTTTGTTAGATTCTTACTGTATGTATTGTGGTCTGTCTTGATCATTTTATGTATCTTGGATGTCAGAATTATTTAAATCTGTATTGTACTATACTTTATATTGTAGTGTATAATGTGTATGTCATATTTTAAGGAAACATTTCCGGCGCGCAGTTCAAATTTACAAGTATGGGTAAAAACAAAACATGCCTGGCAATGTGAAAAGCAAAAATCTTCACTTTATTTCAGAAAATTAGATTATTATGCATAAGCAATAAATAGCTTTGGGAAAAATTGTAATACAAAAAGTAAACAAACTTGCAGTCTATCCATAAACTGCCTGCTTTTAGCCTATCAGTCATCAAATCTCACCATGGGCACTCCACCAATACACTACAGCACAGGCCAGTGACATATCCAATGTAAAATCCAATTGTAATGTCGAGAGTGATAACCATGTCATAATTCTCCTTCTTCCTCTTCATCTTTTCCCACTCCTTTTTCTTCAGATCTTCTTTTACTTTATCTCTACACCTCTGGTTTGGCCTCCCACAGATTCTCTTCCCCTATACTTCCATTTCCATCACTTTTGCCCACTTATTCATTGTCTCTGCTCATCACACATCATAATGTAATGGGAAATTGCTAATAATTTAGATGAATCTTGCCACCTTGAAGTTTGCACAACTAGCAATCACAGGGGATGATGGATTACACAACTGCCTCATGACTTTTCAGCACAGTTTCAAATATTGCCCGCTTGCCACATTTTGGCAGCCATTTAATGTGGTGCTTAACACCACTGATGGCTGTACAAGTGTTTCCTGGTATGGTGACTTCAGCTGCAGTCACAGCCCATCTTTTTCCTCTTACATTTTGCCATGGTACAAACAAACAAAAAGCACTGGATAGGTGTGACTCTCTCTTTTTTTGTGGTTCAAAACACCCAGTATCATCTTTCAATTCACAATCATCATAGACATTGATCTTTTTGCAGAGTGAGTATCACACACACTAAAGCCCACCCATCTTGAAATCAAATCATGATGCATGGTGACTAGCAGATTATGACTGAGTTTACTATGAGTTGACTATGATTGGGGATGTCACACTTCATAAAAGGCACTGGAGATGTCACAACTCACCATGACTTGTTAAGTCTATGTGTAAATGGGTTATGATTGGAAATTGACGGAAAATTTGTATAGTGTGATGCCTGCTGACATCTGCTAGGGACAGCCATTCTGTAAATATTCTTAGTAGCCTAACTAGAACTTGATGGGTGCTAGTGCAAAAAAAACTGGGCCCATCTCAAGTAAAACTGTCTTTAAGCTACATAGAAAATGAACAGCAATGAGATTCATTAAGCATAAAAGAGAAAAAGTCATAATTAAGCTTTATGGACTTGTAGGAATAATAACATTAATCAGCCTTTTCAGTCTGAGGTCAAGTATTCAATAACCATGCAATCATTGTAGACTCCCTTGCTCCACAGGCCAGCTACCCTGTCTGCTCTGCTTGTTGTTGCACCACTGCTAGCTTAAAGGAGTATGGGTTTTGTTATCTATCTATCTACAACTCGTAATAAATTTCCAAAACTTACTAGTAGTTAGATTTTCAACCAGAGAGGTTTTCATAAGTCTTGATATTAGAAATAATATAGTAATAATAATAATAACATTTATTTGTATAGCACATTTTCATACAAAAAAGTAGCTCAAAGTGCATCTCCCCAATACTGATCCTCTTAAACCTGGTACTCCATTTTAAACAAATTAAATTCTTTCACCAGAATAGATTTACCTGATTTATATAAAATAATTTCTCAACTGAGACCCTCAACCTGCGTCCTTGACCGAATATCAACAAGTTTTTTTAAAGAAGTATCTGGCATGCTAATTAATAGTATTCTTGACATAGTAAACTCATCATTACATACAGGGTCTTTCCAGACTGTCTTAAGACTTCTGTAGTTAAACCCCTGCTCAAGAAAAATAATCTTGACTCCTACTTTTGAAAATTTTAGACCGATTTCTAACCTACCTTTCTTAAGTAAAATCCTAGAAAAGGCAGTTATTATGCAGCTAAATGACCACCACAATAAACATGCTATTCTTGATATGTTTCAGTCGGGTTTCAGAACAAATCACACAACAGAAATTGCACTCGGTAAAGTAGTAAATGACTTGTGGGTAAATGCAGACAGAGGCCATTTATCTGTTTTCATCCTCTTAGATCTGAATGCTGCATTTGATACCATTGATCACAATATTCTTAGTAATCGCCTTAGTCAATGGGCGGGCCTCTCTGAGAGTGTCTTAAATTGGTTTGAGTCCTACCTGGTAGGTAGAAAATTCTTTGTTAGTTGTGGTAATTATACTTCAATAACAGATGATATTCCATAAGGCTCTATCCTGGGTCCGCTGCTCTTTTTGATTTACATGCTTTCATTAGGTCAGATTATCTCAAGGCATAACGTGAGCTGCCACAGCTATGCTGATGACACGCGGCTGTATTTATCAATAACACCTGATGACCCCGACTCTCTTGGTTCACTGACACAATGCCTTATTTGTGTTTCTGAATGGATGAGTAGTAATTTTCTCAAACTAAATAAGGAGAAAACAGAAATTTTAGTGATTGGCAAAAATGGATGTAATGAGGGTATTAGAAATAAACTTGATCCATTAGGATTAAAAGTCAAGACGGAGGTAAAGAATTTAGGGGTAACTATTGACTCTGACCTGAATTTTAAATCACATATTAATCAGATTACTAGGACAGCATTTTTTTCACTTAAGAAATATAATAAAACTTAGACTTTTTATAACATTGCAAGATGCTGAGAAATTATTTCACACTTTTGTTTTCAGTCGACTAGATTACTGTAATGCACTCCTCTCAGGACTACCCAAATAAGACATCAATCGATTGCAACTAGTGCAGAATGCAGCTGCTAGAATCTTAACTAGGAAAAGAAAATCCGAGCACATCTCTCCAGTTTTCACGTCACTTCATTGGTTACCCGTGTCATTTAGAATTGACTTTAGAATACTGCTTATGGTTTACAAAGCCTTAAATCATCTCACTCCATCCTATATTTCAGAATGCCTTTCACCTTAAACTCCAAATCGCAACCTTAGATCTTCAAATGAGTATCTGCTTATTATTCCAAGAGCTAAACTTAAAAGAAGTGGTGAGGCAGCCTTCTGCTGTTATGCACCTAAAATATGGAATATCTTACCAATAGAAATTCGCCAGGCTAATACAGTAGAGCATTTTAAAAAACTGCTAAAAACTCATTATTTTAAAATGGCTTTCTTATAGCTTCATTTTAGTTTAATCCTGATACTCTGTATATGCATTTAATTATCATTATCATTCATGGTGGCTCCAAAATCCGTACTAACCCCTACTTTCTCTGCTGTTCTTTTTCCGGTTCTGTGGTGACCTCTTGGGCTGGAACCCCTGCAGATTTTGTTGGAGTTTTTTTTTTTTTGTCCTCACTGGCCATCGGACCTTACTTTTATTATATATTAATTAGTATTGCCTAATTTTATTTTTATATTTTGTCTTTTTTCTCTTTCTTCATCCTGTAAAACACTTACAGCTACATCATTTGTATGAAAATGTGCTATACTGTGTAAATAAATATTGTTGTTGTTATTGTTAAGCAGGTATAAAATAAGATGTGTGAAGAAACACTACCTAGGTGGTCATTACCGGTGTAGAGGGAAATACTAGGACAAGAACTATGAGAAGATACGAGTGTCAGTAACTGAGAGTTATGGATCATTGCCATCAACGTCTAAAACAATAGATTAAAGAGGTGTGGAAAAAGTGGACCTCAGTCTGCTGCCTTTTTGAATAGTGGAAGGAGATATTTAAGAATCAGTCAGGACAACAGCTGAGAGGATGATTACAACTTTCTGAATAAGTTCATAAATCCAATTTCAAATCCCATTCTAATTATCACCTGATGCAGTAAAGACCAGTTCATGTGTTCAAAAGCCTTATCAGCATCAATTGAGCGGAGTGCCTCTTTACTTGGTAAGACTGGTGAACAAATAAGGAATCCTTATTGAAATTGAACATCTGTAAATGTTGAATCTCATGGCAAATTTGTTACAATTTCTTAATGTTGTAAAAGGCATTGTTTACATAGAGTAACTTTAAAGTAAATATGCTTAATAAGCCAAATGTGATCCATTTAAAGCCTCTCTACACTTCACTGCATGACTTTTTTTTCAGGTCTTCTCGAATAAGACTGCATAATTACAGACTTAGGTATAAACAGCACATCTTGCTGTTTGTGGAAAGCAGGCTGAAATATTAGATGGGTGCAGAAAGCATATGACTGTACTGTAAGTGGAAAAGAATGACGAGAAATGGATAAATAACCTGTACACTTATAGACCTCTATGTATACATGTAACTTGTATGCTTAAATGCTTGTTATATATATATAGTACTTGTATGCTTACATAACGTCTTATTGAATTAAGTAACATTTAAGCAGAAAATACTTCCTTATACACAATGCTTTGAGAAGTATTGGAAGTTAGTTTTCCTTGCTTTTGTGTATCAAGGACTTTTAATTTTTGCTTTTCAGGTTGTTCCACACCATCCATATTACTAACCGAAGGTTGTAAACCGGATATGGACGCAGGGCACTGGGCGCTGAGCGCTGGGCGCATCGAGGCGCACGCGCACTGCCGCACTGCAACGAGCCCGCCACAGAGCAAACAAAAATGAGAGGATTCAGCGCATATGTGAATCACATTACGGTATTACAGTACGGAATCCCCAGATGTCCAAACTACACGGCGTAAACCGGATATGGATGCAGGGCTGAACTTGCTGTGCTCCACTCTGCCAGCAGTCAGTGTCGGCAAAGGCAACGGAATCACGTCTCCACATAATGGGACCGCTTTACTACAGATATGCGTATGTACTTAAATGACAGTTCCCCAGACGCACCCACCCTCCATGATATGTCATCCATCCAGATATCAGATGGAACAGAAACTGATTGCCATTTTTGGATTTCCGATTCGCTAGCAAATCGCGGTCTTACTAGTAGTTTCTTAAACTATGGGTCAAAATCCAAAATGGGCTGCAGGGTGCTGCCTTTTGGGCCATGTATGTATATCGATACTCATCTCTGTATTCAATTGGGAAAGGGTAATGTACAGTTTGCAAAGTGTCTTGTGATTGGTCGCCATGGGCAGTTTAAGCAATTGACATTGTTGAGCTATGACTGTCGGCAGCTATTCTCCAATGGGAGCAAACCCAATGATGGTCATCATAGACTAGGTCTTAAAAACACTAACAAGTTTAAGAAACACTGCTTGTGACCAAGTACCATATGTTTGACCATGTGTAAAAACTGATGACAATAAATAAATGCATGTAGTATTTAGGCCAACATGTAGTTTGAAAATGAATCCAGTATTACAGTTATAAATAATCATAAACACAGTCATCTACATCTGCCTTATAATCTGTATTCTTTAAGTTGATTGCCCAAAGTGGAGTTTCTGGTGGGCGTTTTTAGTATGCATTAATTTCCACATGGTGTACACTGAATTTATTTCCGTTTGTTGCATAGCTTTATCCTATACTTCTTCATGGGAATATATGTGTGAGATTCAAATTAGTGAAATCTAAAGTGTTATTTGTGAGCTATACATGGGTATAAAGATTTATGTGAAAATATATATTTATATATACAGCTTGCACAGGGCTTTGTCTCTGCCTGGATGCTAGATGGCAGCCCTAACCCCCATATTCCCACAGGGCATCTAGGGAAATGGAGTTTAATGACTTGGCCCTGTTGGGTTCCATGTTTGCTACCAGGGGGTGCTAAGAGGACTGGCAAGTTCTACTTTTTCAGGCTTCCACCTCACCAGTTAGTGCTTCTGAGCCTCAGCTTCGGGGCACTGGAAGTGCTTCCAGGTGTTACATAAAAGGAGCTGCCTGCTACAACTCTGGGAGCCAGAGTCGGGAGGAGGAGGACAAAACTTGCAGAGAACCAGAGGAGACTGAGAGAAGAAGATGACGACAGGAAGTTACAGAGAGTGCTACTGTGCATTATAGTTGTAATTGTGGTGGTGGTGTTGGGGGAAAGAGTTTCACACAATAAAAATCCTTATTTATCGGCAACTTGTACCCAAGCCTGTGTGTGTCACGTGTTTTAGAAGCTGCAGCACCCCCTAAGGACCACAATATCTACAAATATGATAATTTCCCAGTCATGCTAATTTGTTAGTATTCATAGTATTAGTTACATAACTATTAAAATGATTGATGCATGCAGCTATGATAAAACATCAACTCACATTTTGCTAGTAGATCTGTTCAAAATTTGATCCCCTGAAACCAGAATGTCTACTGTCTACAGTAATTTTGTTTGAATTTGAAGTAATTAAATACTTTTGTGATCCCAGAGGTACTGTAGGTCTGATGTATGAGTACCAAAGTGGTCATGAAAAGTAAAAAAAAAAAATTAAAAACTAGAATATTATGTTCATAATTCCTAGTTGTTATAGTGATCATCATTTCTACATTTTAAATCATTTCATGCAGGTTGAAAATGTCTAATCCAGATGCCTGAGACCATAAGCATTTTGAATATTTTTGGCATTCGGAATATTTTCATATACATAATGAGATACCTTGGGGACACCCTTGATCAAGTAAAGAAATGCAGCCAAACCAACTAAATGACAACTCACGTATATGATAATTGATATCACTGAGTTGTTATTATAATGTGTGTTGACGTGACAAACATATTAAACCTCAAAAGTGATGAATATGATATGCAGACTCTTTCAGTTCCCTTTTAAAAGGATCAGTTCAACATATTTTCACTGAAGAACTTTTTTGGGTTTTAGTCAGTTTCATCAGCTACCATGACTGCTGTGCTAGAAGCTATTAACTGACCGATGAGTTTTGTTTATGTTGTGGGTGTACATACAGTACATAAATAAAAACATGCTTTTGCTAACATAAATGGCAATTTGCAGCAGTGTACCGATTTTCCTAACATACTCTGAGCACTTTACTGAACTCATGCATTAAGGGCACTGAATGAGAACGAAGCTGCTTTTGTTAACTGGGAGTGACACTCCATTAACTCCATTAACACATAGCGCAGGTCACTAAAACTTTGCACAGTGTATTGAAACTGAAATGCAGCTACAGTGGTTTGTTGCTGCACTTCAGTTGATCGAGTGATGGTTTTTTTGTGGCACTCACTGGATTCCCCAACCCTGGTCATCAATCAAGTGTCGTAGCTTTTTGGTGCTTTACAAAGAGCAGGTTTAGGATAAATAAATCAGTTTGAAATTTGCACATATGTCGTTCACATTCACTCAGCAGTAAAAAAAAAAAATAGATGGAACATATATAGCATCATGTTAGCGCACAAAAAGTTTGGAATTTTGGAGCATTATGGATGTTGGAACTTCATATTCAGGTTACTCAACCTGTAGTATGATGAAAAGAGGATGTAAGCTACTAATACTAAATCATCAAAGTAATACAAAAGGGTTGATTTTGCTTTCTGATTCATACAAATTAGTTTTGAGATAGTTTAAAGCTGTACAGAAAAGATTTAAAAGAGAAAAAAATGGCAGTAGAAATGTAACTTGAAAATAAAACTTAAATTGTTAACTTAAAGATTTAAACAAAAGAATTAACATTTTAAATTTAGAGTTGACAACTTTATTATTTGCAGGCTTCTAAACCCTGGGAAGTAACTTTTTTCTGCAAGCTTAAAAATAAAGTTTTCCTCCATACAGTTCATTCTTATTGTAGAATTAAATAATAATTGTTAAATAAAGTAGTGTTTGTTCAGCATATAAATGCTCATTAATATTGTATACATGTATAATCTCCCTATTATAAAAAAAATCTTGGGAGGGAGACTAGGGAGACGAGACATGATCTTCTCGGAAGACAATTTGATCTCCTGCGAGAGACACTTTAACATCACACGAGACAAGGCAATGAGACAACATTTAAAACAAGTTCATGGACATCTAACCTTGTTGGAATGCTTTTGGCAGACACACTTCATGTGCTCCCAGCTCTTAAAACAACGACAAGCGATAAGCAGAACACGCAGCTCGCCAGCAGCAGCAGGCCAGCAAATGATCTGACCGCTTCTCCTTAGGGTGCGTTAAGCCCCCCCCCTTCACAACATGAGCGGCAGAGACACGGAGTGGCAAAAGGACAGCTGCTGTACAGGCTTTTAAATGATTGACCCACAGCATGACAAACACAACATGCAGCTCGCCAGCAGCAGCAGCAGCAAAAAGACAGCAGCTGATCCGACGGCATCTGCTTAACGTGCGTTCATCCGCCCCCCCTTCACAACGCGAGCAGCGTTATACATCCTGTGAGAAAGTGATTTAACCATGCCAGGACCAGAAATAAAGGACAAGTATTGTTTTTACAAAAGATTTAAAGTAAAAAGTGGAAATAATGCATATGTAACAATTCCCATGAAAATAACAATCTCTTTAAATTGTATATCCGGTAAACCAAACCCAGGGGTGGGCGAGCGAAGCGAGCAGGGGGTGGAGGCCCCTAGCAATAATAATTATAATCTGAAATTTGGAAAAACTTCCCAGTTGATACTGGACAGAAATGAGGCCATAACAAGAAATGTTTTGCTCTTGGGTGCAGAATCTTGGCAGTTAGTTTGTTAGTTTTTTATAATAGTTTTAAATGTTAAATTCTAAATTATTTTCTACTACGGAATATTTATATTTAAGAAATGTGCCAATCTTGTATATAGGATATATATTTCATCGATGTAAGTAATTTGCAAAAAATTGTCAATGTGTATAAATGAATTCTACATGAATTAATAAAGACACTGAAACTCTACGTTTGATTTAATTATGCCTTTACTTTACAGACAGACAAACTCTGTATGACAGGGACAAGTCTGTAATCTTAGTATGCCAGTGTTATAAAAATTGTACTTGTAGTGAGATAAAATTCATAATTAGAAAATTGTTATCTACAAGAACACTATTATAACTGACAGGACTTCTCAAATTTTACTGTAATTAATCTCTATCATACATTAGACAGTCTGCTTTGCACTTACTGTACCCGTTAGAAGCACATCCAATTTTCTGTCTCAGTAGACATTAAATTAGTAAGAACATTTCCTCTGTTGTCACCTTGAGCCCATAACAAATGACATACATTTGGATCTGTGACATAATGGAAGGCTAATAAATTACTTGCTTGTGTGAATATACGTAATTCAGCCAAGTCAGTTTTTAGCACCTTCCCATTGTGAAACCAAGAAAGAAGCAATGCTTCCAGTCTCATTTTGTGTTCACTGAGGCCAAGACCACTTAAACAACACTTTATGTCTTTATTAAATACTTTAAATGACATATTAAAAACAATTAACTCTAGATATCTATACCTGTAAACTTTTTTTCCATAAACAAAGAACAAGAACGGCCTCTGTTCATGCTATGCTGTGATCTGCTCTCCATTTACATTGATATATAACAAATTAAATATATGTCCTATTATTCACTGTCTATACATTAGAAACTAAAAATGAGTATTATCCTATATAAATATTTATTAAGTTACTAGAGATTAAAACTTTGGTCAAGCTGTAGATCCAGTATACAGTGGATTCAGAAATTATTCTGACCCTTTCACTTCCTGCACACTTTAACATTTTGTAAATTTAATTTTAAATGGAGAAATTTGCCATTTTCTTCCATCAATCTATACTCAGTAATGCATAATGACAAAGTGAAAATGTGTTTTCAGAAAGGTTTACCAATATATAAAGAATCAAAAACTGAAATGTGTCATTCATATAAGTATTCAGACCTTTAAGTAGGTATGTTGTAGAAGCCCCCTTGAGTCTTTTTGAGTAAAGGGTCTAGAAGCTTTGTTCATCTTGACTTGGGCACTTTATCCCATTTTTTCCAGGCAGTTACTCTCAAGCTCTGTTAGATTTGATGGGACAGGCATCTGTAACATGCCATCTTCAGGTCTCCCAACAGATGTTCGTGGCGTTTGAGTCTACGCTTTGGCTGGGCACCTCAAGAAAAGTCAGAGATTTGCACTGAAGCCACTCCATCATTATCTTGGCTCCCCAGTCTGAGGTTGCATACACTCTAGAGCAGGCATTCTTCAAGGACCTCTCTGTATTTGGCTGTAATCATTCTTACCTCAATTCTGACCAGTCTTCCTTGTCCCTAGCGCTGAGAAGCACCGCATAGCATGATCCTGCCACAACCATGCCGGATCACAGGGATGGTATTAGGCAGTGCCTGGTCTTTACCAGACATAGTGCTTGGAGCTCTGCCCAAAATGAGCTCTGTCTCATCAGACCAGAAAGTCTTTTTCCTCATGCTTTCCGAATCCTGTAAATTGTCAAATACCTTTTACTCAATAGTGATTTTCACCTAACCACTCTGCCATAAATGTTTAATTTTTGGAATTCTGCCGAGATGTTCATCCTACTAACAGTTTTTCCCAACTCAGCAGAAGACTTCTGAAGTTATCAAAACCACTGTGCTCCTGGGAATGCTCAAAGCTATGGAAATGGTTTTATACCCATGCCCTCATCTTTAACTTGCCACATTATTGTGGAGGCCTACAGAGAGCTCCTTAGACTTCACAATTTTGGTAGCTAAATGTGTAGCTCCATGAGTAGCAGAGGCTATATCACTGGCCATCATTCTCCATGTTTCTGCCATGTTTCTTCTTCTTGTTGATATTCATTCCTATTTTGGCTGATGTGGCTGCTAGATGTTCTGTTTTGTCCTTCAATTGAATGTAATTGTGTAAGCGAAGGCCTATGCCATCTACAAAGTCTAGATCATCTAGCAATGTCCACAAGGTCCACTGAATCCCATTCGCCCTCCTTGCCATGGTTCATTTCATGATCCATTTATCACCAGTACTAATATAATTGTACGCCAGTCTTGACTTGAAAGGAGTCTGACAGCTGGACTGCACGGACCACCTTGCAAAACATGTCCTCATAAATGCTGATTATAAGTGAAAAACTACTTTTTTCTGGTATTCCATATTGTCTCATGAGAGTCCACAAGGCTTCCCTATCCACAATGTCCACTGCCTTCTCATAGTCAATACAATTGAAAGGAAAGGACAATTCCATTCAATTGACTGCTCCACAAAATCGACAGTGTGGCAACGTGATTAGTATGTGTTCTCTCCTGCCATAAACCTGCCTGCAGGTCTCATCTGTTGGTGTAGACTGTTTATATCCTTCCCAGAAGGATTGTGTTCAAGACTTTTCCAGGTACTCACAGCAGCATTATTTCCCGATAGTTGTTACAATCTGTAAGATTCCCATGCTTGGGAAAATTAACTAATAGTCCTTGCTTCAAGTCTTCGAGAAATTTTTCCTCTTCACAGATTTGATTAAAGTGACAATAAAGAATGGTGACTGCAGTCATTGTACCAGCTTTGATTGCCCCTGCTGGTACTGCATCTTGTCTGGTCCTATAGTCTTCCTGCTGTATATTGCCATTATGGCTTTCCTCGGCTTCTCCAGGTTGATAGAGAATGGTGAGAACACAGTTGGGATGTTTGGGGGTTCAATGGAGGCAAATCAGTTTAGCAGCTCCTTAAAATTCTATGCCCAACTCTACAGCTGGTTCTCCGCTGTTGTTAAAAGGGTTCCCTGCTTATCTTTTATGGTTGGTCTGTTTGGTGCTTCTTCCCTGCCAGTTTCCTGGTGGTGCTGTGCAGGTGCTTCAGGATTCTTTTTGCTGAAGCTTGCTCTGCCTGTTTTGCAAGGACATTCAGATAATCTTGCTCTTTTGAGGTTCATTGTATTCTTGCTGTGCTTTTGCATTTGCTGCCTTTGCACTGCTGTTGTTCAGGGCATTAATTTCTTTTCAGGCCTGCATTTTCTGTTGAGTGTCAGTTGAAATACTCTTTTTGCCACCTCTTCATCCTCCTCACTAACTCTCCACACAAGTAAAATTCCACATTTGCTTTGCTTGGTACCATTATGTTTCTGTGCTTGTGTCTGCATATACATACAGTTCCTTTAATTCCTGGGACCTGACAGAGAGATTCAGGTGAAGTCTTCTTGCCATTTCACTGCTTCTCAGTAGATCCACACTGTACGTGGTATGAGTCTCGGCTGATGGTGTTTGCCTCTCAGACAGGATACACCTGACTGCAATTTGGGCAGCTACAGCAAAAGTTCTGGATATCTAAAGAAGTGAGAGACTTCAGCTTTTGATTTTTAATAAAATTCCAAACCTTTTTAAAAACATGTTTTCAGTTTGTCATTATGGGTTGTTGAGTATAGACTGATGGGCCACACTGGCAAATGTATCCATTTAAAATTCAATAAACAACACAATAAAGTGTGCAGAAAATGAAGTGGTCTGAAAGCTTT